>NW_008586126.1:61597-66770 GCF_000691845.1 Merops nubicus | reverse complement strand
GGGAGGTCTCACAGGGCAGAGCAGAGTCCTGCCTGAGCTCCAGCACTCCCACCCCACCAGATCTCCCTGATCTGGTTGCAGGACTAGCCCACTACCACCTCTGCTCTCAAACAGTGCTTTCCTTTTGATCAATTTAACAGTCACTACACTCAACTTCTCTATTGTGCTGATCATTGTACTGATTTAAAAATAAATGTGTGATGAACTGATTTTATCAAAGGCTTTGGAAACTCCCCAATTCAGTTTGGGCTCCCTCAATTTTCAGTTGGTTTGACTTAATCCTTTCACTCACTTCTCTTAACCTTATAACTTTCAAGAGTAGTATCCCACCGTGGTGTATTTCCCCACACATTTAACTCCACCAGCCCCCCAACAGATTTTTCACCCTAACTGACACACTCCCTCTTTCTTCTTCTGTCTCTTCCTCTGCATTGTGTCTGGAAGAAGTTATCCTTAGATGTATGTTAAAGTGGAAGGATTCAGTGGAGCTTTGTAAGGGTCTGTCTTGAATTGTGTCTATTCAGTACTTCCATAAAGGAAAAGAGATGAGAGACTAGAAAGGCCACACATTAGATTTGGAGATCAAAGTGACTGCAAATATTTTGAAGCAGAAAGTTAACATTCCAAATTACCTCAACAGTTTGAAGGAATGGTCTGAAAAGAAAAATCCCAATGGTATTCAAGAGGCACAAAAGGTACCGTACTTGGGTTAGAATAATTGACTGTATGATTATATAGTAGTGGAAAATTAGTTGGTAGCTGGAGTTTTGGAGAGGGAGATGTGAATGTCATGGTGGGCAACAAGCTGACTGTGGGTCAGGAGCATTATGTTGTTACAAAGAAAGGGTGGCATGAAGTCACCTGAGACAAAAATAGCTTGCATGAAATAATCCCAAAACTCTTTGGTGAGGCATCAGCTGGAATATTTCAGCATTGTATTTTAAGAAATCTTAGAAAGGAACACAGAGAAATAGACTAAATCATCTTCAAATACTGCTGAAAGGAATATATGACCAATCTGTTCTCAGCCATCTGGGGAAGCATGGGGAGGTTCAACAGTAGCTCTGAGAAAAACATGTTCCTGAAGAAGAGGGTGAACCACTAGAAGGTGTGGGAAAGTCAGGGATGGACCTATGACAACTGGCCCTGGCAGGGAGGGTCCTGCTGCAGGCAGAGGAAAAACCTTCTTGATTTCTTGAGGCCCCTTCCAGCTCTCAGGTCTGCTTGTGCCCAGCCATGAGCCTGCATCCTCTGCTGTTACCTCTGTCCTGTGTGTCTCCCACAGTCCGACCTCAGCCAGACCCACCCACCCTCTCACAGAACACATTTGCCAGCTCCTAGCAGATCACTGACATCCACCTGAAGGTCTTCCCCTCTTCTCTTTCCCAGCTGCTTTTTGCCCTCTCTTTCCCCCTGCCCTTTCCCTCTTCCCACATGCTGTGGTCCTGCAGCCTGCTCTGTGACCTGGCACCCAGGGGGTGGCAAATGTCACCTTCCACCCTACAACCTGCACCAAGGAGATGAAGGAGAGATCTCCACTCCCAGGTCTCTCCATCACTGCTCCAGGAGCTGCTTGGGTGACATTTGGTTAAGAATTGGGAGCTCCTTTTCCCAGTTTGAGGAAATTTTTTCCCTTGTTTTTAGTTTTGCTTCTGCAGCCTTTGAGCTCGATGAGCAGGTGGATGGAGTGTTTTAACCCAATCCCTGCCCTGTTTGTCTCATCTTTTAGGGTGTTCTCTGTGCTTTCATTTTTAACACTTCCCACATTTGCCTCTAACCCAGCCCAAACCCCAAGTGTTTCTGAGCACGTAACGCCAAAGGATTGGGTTTAAAATTAACCCAAAGAAGCAAACAGGTCCCTAAAAGGAGAGCACAGTGGGACGAGGCCACGTGGAGCCCTGCAAGCCCACCCTGGGGCTTTGATTCTGGTAACAAACCCATCTGAGATCTGCTCTCACAGTCCCCTCCCTCCTCCCCAAAGAGGCCCGTGGAGAGTGATGCAGCAGTTGCCATAGCAGCCAGCAGGAGCAGGGGCTGTTGGTGCTCACAGCCCTGTCTCAGAGTGAATTACCAGCCTGCAGCTGAACTTCTGCACCTCCAAAAACGTCTCTGGGGGAAAACACGTCCTTGTGCGTGGCGGAACAAGTGGATGCTCGTGGGCTGCACCAATTTGCTGCTACATTGTTGTCCTTAATTATGTCTGTGCTGATTTCTGAGAAGTCCTACACGTGCTTTTCCTTTTTCCTGTCAGGTGGGTTTTGTAATTTTTTATTTTTCCTTCTTTTTTTCCTCTTTTTGATTTCCCCTGAAGGACAAGATCGAGTCCTCCAGTCAATAGCCACTGATGAAATGTGCTTCAGAGCTCCCTGCATTCTGCCACAATTAGATTGTCAGTCACCCCAGGAGAGATGCTATTACCTCTGTGGGTGTGGAAAAGGATCTATCACTGTTAATCATTTCTATTATTCTATTATGGGAGCAGCAGGTAGGCTCCCAAACAGATCAGCACCTCAGGATGGGAAGCTGAAGGTCCTCTTGAATACTCAGACATAAAAAAATATTAAACAAATGGAACTTGGAGGTGGAAAGAGGATGGATTCTGGTGGGATTCTAGGAGCTGAGGAAAACACACTATCCTCTCCCAAACACAGCTCCTTAGATAGGCAGAGGCATGTACCAGGGGTGGGGTGGGACTGGTCCTGCACTCAAACCCCTGATGCAGACCTTGTGTGATTTCTCCTCTGTCTCTCCTTAGGGCTCTACCTTACACCTGACAGCAAGTGCAGTTGTAGGTGTTGACATCTTGACCCACACAGGCTGACTTCAGGCTCACAGCAGCAAAAGACCCAGTTTAAAACAGCAAAGTGGTCGTTTAACCCAACCTTGATGATCTCCCAGAAAGTCACCTAGAGCCTTTAAATCCCTCCACACTGTGACCACCATAATATTCTCATGAGGAGCTATTAGGAGCTTCCTGGGAAGGAAGATAATGAGAAAACTGTAACACTTGGGAAAAACAAACCAGCCAAAGAAATGAACAAACTCCAGCCTCCCAGAGAGCTCGGATGGAGCCTGAGCCCTGTGAGGGATCACTGCCTTCCTGTTTGCTGCCAAAACACAATGAGGTTTATCTTTAGGCCCCACCTTTCAGTGTCTGGGTCTAAAAATACAACAATGAACTTGTGACACAAAGGCCCTGTCTCCTGGAGATGCAGAATTTACATCCAGCTGCAACGTGCAAGTTCTTTTTTCTGAGGCAGGACTAATTCTGAGTAGGTGGATGGCTTTTGGTGTGGTTTCTTCTTTTAGGTTTTTTTTGGTCTTTCTATTTTTAAGTTGCCAGACTTGGGAGGATTTTGTTAGGATCAGGGCTGCCTCACACAGATGTTTGTTTGAAATGATCATGACTAGAACCATTTTAAGACATTTGTCACTATGGTTACCTAGATGCTGGGCTCCATCTAGAGAAGGAATTCAGGGCTACCTGAGTGGCAACACAAGGATGCCTAACCTGTAAATCTTTATTTCCTTGGAAGTGTTTTGTCTCAGCTCAATGGATAGTTTGTGAAGGTTTGCATTTGTTCTATGCCCAAATGCCACCAAGCTGACTACTTGATGGTCTTCAGACAGCTCTTCCTTTCATATAAGAAAAAAAAAATTGGCTGATATTGT
Organism: Merops nubicus; assembly: GCF_000691845.1. NCBI lineage: Eukaryota > Metazoa > Chordata > Aves > Coraciiformes > Meropidae > Merops > Merops nubicus. Next base: position 63,098 of record NW_008586126.1, on the reverse strand, counting down.
GGGAAATGTGGTGGGGTGAGGGCAAAATGACATTTTGAGAGATGATTCAATGCCTCAATCTTAATTCCATCTGAAAATTTACTCTCAAACCTAATACTGCTTCTTACTGAGCTTTCATTCCTCCTGTGAAACCCACCACTCACATCCAGTGGGAGTTAGACCAGACATATTCTCAGTTTCTCAGCAACAGGCTGACTAATGCTGATGTTTGTATGGATTTGGCTCACTTGTTTCATCTTCTCTTTCCAGAGTTCACTGCTTTGTTCTCTTCCTGTTTTTTTTCTGGAAGCATTTCTGTTTCCCCCTTCCCCTAAGTTCATTTTTTCTGTTATTCCTAAAGCAGTTATAATCTCACTGGTTATCAGAGCAGTTGGGTGTGGTCTTGCTGATGCAGTGGAGCCCCTCAGAAGAGGGGGAGCTGGTTATTCCCTTAGCACATGTGTGGCAGAAACAGATTCCCTTTCAAGCCTCATCTCACCCCATGGATCCCCCAGGAGATACCTGAGCACAGACCCTCCTCTTGCAGGCACAGGGGTAGCTCCACATCAGCCAGCCCTCCTGAAAAGGGATCTTGGGGGATTCCCCAGACCATTGGGCAGGAGGCTGTGAGAGACAGAGCACTTACAGCTGGGAGGCATCCCTGGAGCACTGCTGCCAAAGTGGCTCAATGTCTAGCTGGGCAGAAGTGACCAGTGCTGTCCCTCAAGGGTCTGTACTGGGACCAGTGTCTGTGTCACCAGTGACACAGTGACACCGAGTCGCCCTCAGCCAGTTTGCTGAGGAGCCTGAGCTGGGAGGTGCAGGTGATGTGCCAGAGGGATGGGAGGCATCCAGAGGGACCTGGACAGGCTGGAGAGGTGGCTCAGGGGAACCTCATGAGGGTCAACAAGGGCAAGGGCAGGGTCCTGCACCTGGTGAGGGGCAACCAACACTACCAGTTGTTCTGCCCATGACCAGGCCTAACAGGAACAACACAACCAGCAGGAAGATGAACCCATAGGTGGAAGGGATTGAATACAAAAACATCATGACATGAATGACCACGGGGGTACAAACAGGTCAACCAGCTCATATAGAATTGACACCATCCCAACAACCCCACAAAAGTCATAACTCAGCCCACAACAGGTGGTATGAACAGAGAACCGAGGGTTCCCATAGTTGACATGGGAAACAGCCAGATCACCAACTTAAACATATAAGATAAAGGTGCCCACATGGCAACACTCACCTGATGAGCCCACGTTCACAAAGGTCTAAATGAACCAGGACCCAGCTCCAGGAGAGTCAGGAGGGTCCTTCCCAACCAGGGAGCTCTGGGAAGTGCCTCCACCCCACAGCCAGACATTCCTCCCCTCCTGCCAGTGCTCCCAGCTTTTATCCCCCAGCAGAGCCCTGCCCTTGGGTCACTCCATGGGGACCCCTGGGGCTCATTCACCTCATGGCTCCTGCAGGGCCGGCCCCACCCTGGGGGAGCTGAAAGGCAAACTCAGCACCTCTC
>NW_008586126.1:55753-61507 GCF_000691845.1 Merops nubicus | reverse complement strand
CACGTCAGAGAGCAGCCCACTGGAGAAAGACTTGGGGGTAGCAGTCAGTGAGGAGCTGGACAGGAGCCCCCAATGTGCCATGGCAGCCCAGAGGCCAATCCCATCCTGGGCTGCATCCAGAGCAGCGTGGGCAGAGATGGAGAGAGCGGATCCTGCCCCTCTGCTCTGCCCTGCAGCTCTCAAATATTTGCATGTAGAAAAGCCCAGAGTTATTTCCCTGCCCTGAGCTGCTGTGCACGCTGCATTCATTTTCCTGTGGATCTTTAAATCAGTGAGCTCATGGTGATTACAAAGCTGCTGTGCTGAGCACTGGCGCATCAGTTTTGCTCTTTTCTACTTCAGCCTTGCCATTCTCCCTCTCAGAAACACCAAAAACTCCTTACAGGAGCCTCCACTGCCTGCAAAATGTGACAGGAGTGCGAGAAGAACCCAATGTGCCTGGGAATAAAATAACAACCCAAAAATCCAGTGGAAGTTGTGTGTGTGTGTGTGGAAGGGTCTTGCAGCGTGTTTGGACAGCTGCTGCTATTATATTTTTGCAAAGTAAATCTAAAAAAAGCCACCTTCTCACTGCCATTTTCACAGAGGAGAGACTCACGAGCACTTCCATGCCAAACAAAAATTTTTGGCTCTGCCTTTAGAGGGATTTTCAAAATATTCTAAACCTTTGAGCAGCGTGCTCATTTTTATCCTATATATCAGCCTTGAAGTACTACAGATAGTGAATAGTGGCATACAGTCTGTACTTGTCTGTGTGTACACCCAAAACTGTTGTTTTAGGGTTTTTTTTTATCTTGGAGATGATATTGAATAAAATAATTAACTTCTTTCTTCTTTTTTCCCCTAAGAATTTATTATAAAATTCTAAATCTCAGAACTGCCAAGACAGGTGAAGAATATTTGCTGCTAAACTGGGCACAGGGTGAACTTAATTCCCTGTTCCTGAGCAGCAGCAGGTAGGTTTGGAACATATTTATGGCTGAGAAAGATCTCTTCAAGGTGTGCTGTGCTCGTGCAACACGAAACGTGGGTTTCATTCCATTGGAAGCCCAGGAGCCTTTGCAGGGGGGGTGAAGGCAAAGGGTGCAGGGAGATGTGCCCTCGGGCTCTTTTCCAACGTGTCACTCAAGTGATTCTCTAAGGGAACAAGGTTTATTCTCACATTTTCCAAATGCTAATACTATTGCTCTTTCTGTTTTCCTTCAGTCTTCACCAACAGTTGCAGTGGCAGAATATAGGGCAGGGACTGGGAGAGGGAGAAGGTGATGCTGCATCTAGGGGCACTGAAGAAGAGAAGCACCCTGGGTTTGACTAAATTACAGTGGATGAGGTTGTCTCTCTTCCTATTCCAAGAATTTTCCTCCTGACTCCAACCTGAGGATTTATTTGCAGTAAACATTTTTTTTTTCCCAGGTACAATTATATTCCAATAATTCCCTCTCACAAGGAAGCAACACAGAAGCTACCCCAATCCCCAAGCAGATTTTGAGATGTTTTAACCCTGAGAAGGCTCCAGGGGCAGGAAGGTTGCTACAGACCAGTATCATCCAGTACTGACATCCCATTCCCAGCCAGGGACACTGGGAGATCTTTGCTGGTCATGGTGGAGCTGCTTTGGAGAGCAGCATTTTGCAGGACACATTTGTTATCAAATGAGTTCAGGCAGTCTGAGCACAGGGCTGGGTACATTGAGGTCCTTGCAGGGACCCTCTCTGGGCTCTAATTACCCTTTGATCTAGTGGTTTGCACAGTCTGGCCCAGTTTCATCAGGGCTGGAACATTTTCCTGAAAGCATAAGATCAAGGTGAGTTAGATCTGAATCTGAGGAGAAACTTCTTTGGCAATCATCACTCCACTTAATCCATAAATAGCTATTTAGATTGCTCATAAGTTCTACCCCTGATTTGGCCTGAGAGAGAAACAAAATCTGGTCTTCAGAATGGAAGAGAATAAAATAAAATGTTCCCTCAATGGAGCTGACATGACCTTGGCCACAGATGGTTTTTTTCTGCTTTATGACCCACCAAACTAGCTTACCATGTGCTCAAAATGACATTAAACTTTCCTGCAGTCCTGGTGTGTACAGTAAGATGTCCTTCCAAGCGAAGCAGCTCATCCTTTGGAGGTGTTTGTATTGCTCTCACCACAGCAACTAGAAAAGATGAAAGTCAGAACCCCCCCAAAAAAACCCCAGAAGATGTTAGCAGAGGGATGGATGGGTAACCAAACTGTAAAACCACACGTGGGCTTCTAAAGGAAATGACTGCTCTGTATTCACCAACCTAGCAGAGTTCCAGAGCCATAGCCTGAAAATAGCATCCCTGGCTTCACTCCAGGCAACGGCCTTTCTAAACCCCTGTAAAGCAGCTCTCAGGAGTGGAGGGCTCTCCCTCTGATGGGGAGGAGGTTTCTCCACCCTGATTTGCAGAGGACAGTGCCCCACAGCACAGACAGCTTCTGAGCAAGGATGTAGTCGTGCCTTTGACATGGATTTTGTGGAAGGTGCTGTGGCACTCGCTCTGCTTGAGCTGGACCATGGCAGCGAGAACTCAAATAAACCCCCAAATCTGAGCCTTGCACACAACACTTTGGATCCTACTCCAGGAGGTTTGGTTGGGGCTCATTGTCTAGCTCAGTTCAGAAGGAACATCTTGGTCAGCCAGGATTTGGGCATTATCTCACTGGAGGGTCTCTGTCCTGCTGCCTAAACTGGGAGAACAAACCAACAGAATTCCACAAGAAGTGTTTTCAGTAGAAGGGGTAACCCTGTGTTTGCCACAGGATGGGACAGAAGTCTAATTATTAAGAAATAGCTAGAAAAGCTATAAATTTCCCACAGTAATGTTCCATTAACCCATGATTTGGCCTTAGATCCAAACAATGGATCCCTGTCCAAAAATAAATGAACTCTGGCTCAAAACAGTGCTTCCTGCCTTGTTCCCAGGTTCCACCACAGAGGAGTCTGGCAGGAATGGGAATTGGAAGACAGTTCTCCAATCCATTTGCAAGCCCCAGGATAGACAAATTTTACCTGTTCCACCATTGTATTCAAAGTCTGAAGATTTGCTTAAATCACTCTAAAATATTGCTGCATCTCATAAAGGGATTAATCTATGATTCTATGATTCTAAGGGAAGGCTGTAGTGAATAATCTCCTTTACTATTAAACAGAATAAAAGCAGCAAGATTCTTCCAGGTCCTCCTCTACTTATTTATCATAGACTAATAAAGAGAGTCCTTTTTCCTTTGGTGAATTTAGGGATCAGGCAAAACAAAGCTCCACAGCAGTCAGATGAGGACTGGCTTGTTAAACATTGACAAGCACCCAGGTTTTTACTACAGGACAGGGTTTTTTTTAATGAAAATAGACAGACTCATATTTACTCTCCCAGCAAGGAACTCAGCTAAATCTGAGGTTCAAACTCTGTAGAGGCAAAACAGAAGCTCAGCTCTCCTGTGGCTACGATTGCCTCAAAAGCAGGAGCATTTTCCAGTCTGAGTGATGAAAAGGGAAGAAGAAGGAATGATAGAAAGATCCAAGGAATAGTGATCACAGGGAGCACTACTCCATCTGCTCTGGGTTATGGAAAAAGCCAATACTGAAGGATCTTCACCATTTTTGTAGGCATAACTTGAGACAGTACCAGCTCTTAAGACCCTTTTGTCCATAATCCTTGTGACTCATGCACAGTCACCTTCTATGAAGAAGAAACCTTCTTTTTTCTTTTATTTTCCCCCACAGAATGCACCCACCACAGTGAGCAGGAAGACTCTCCCAGGCTCAAAATTACCTTTAATGTTATTTTACACTATTTGGGGCAGCAAACAACACCTACCACAGAACCTGCTGGTGGCTGCATCTGATGTACCCAGCAGAGAGGACGAGAGAACCTGGTGTAGCTCCTAGGAGGGGATGTGCTGGTTTCAAACACAGGGGGCTGACCAAGGACTGGACACACTCAAAGCTCCTGTAGTCTAGTTTGAGCCCTAAAACCAAGGACCAGCTTCACCTGCATGTGTGCACAGCTCCAGTAACTGGCTGCAGACAAAAGGCTTCATTTGAAACCCAAATAATGTCACTCTTCTAATTAGTCCTCCTGCAGTATAGAAGCTTCGGTCTCCATACACAACCCACAAAACCAGGCACAGTAAAAGAGAAACAAATTAAGTCAGAACAACCAAAAACTTAACGGGAGCACAAATGAGGCAAAAGTTGCTCTATTTGCATTTATTTTCACTAGTTCTCAGATTTACAGGAGATCCAGCAAAATGTAATTTGATAGTAAGCCAGCTAGTTACAGTATCCAAGGAGAGTGAAAATCCCCTCAAATTGGATGAAACTTGATGCTGCCAGCACTCTGCTGAATCCCCTCCAGTACATTTCCAAATCACATTCCTCCTTTATTCTACTGAGTGCTGCCCAAAGAATCAACAGTAAATCAAGTAACCTGCAATATGCTCCTTTTTTTTTTTTATATATATATATCTATAATGCACCTATAAATTTCATGGAACTATGGATTTCTTATGAAATCTAATTTGAGTCACTTGGGGAAACATTTCCATATTGAAAGGAACTCCTGGCTTTCATTGTACTCCTGCTTTGCTCTTACTGAATGGCAGCTGCTTTGATTTAAAGGGATATAGATGAAGCAAAGCCTGCCTGCACGAAAGCTGCTGGGCTCATTTCCACCTGGCAGGAAAAAAAAAGGCAGCTGCTGAGCTGAGCAATCTCATCTCCACCAACTCCATGAGGATGGGCACAGCAAATACAGGCTCACAAGTGCTGCTGGCTCGTCTGCCTCCTGGATTGCTGTGTCACGGTGAGGACAAGGCAAGAGCTTTCACCATTTTCCATTTCCATCATTTCCAGCAAGGTGGGCTCATGGGATGAGCTGCTGCTGACCTCCCTTGGGTCCACAGAGCACCCAGCAGGGATGTCTGCATCTCCATCCAGCATCTCCATCCCCAGACCTATGTGAATGGAGCTTTCTGAGAACGTGTGGGTCTGAGTAAATTAGAATCATAGAATCCTTTAGGTTGGGAGAGACCTTTAAGATCATCAAGTCCAACCATCAACCCAACACTACTAAGTCCTCTTAACAAGTATAAATTTACAAGTATAAATTTGGCATAAATTGGGTAAAGCCTTCAGAGCACCAAAGCTGATTTGAAATACATTTTTATTTATATCTTCTTTTTTAAAAAAAAGACTGTTCCATATAAATTCTAAATTCTCCAGGCATTTTCAGCAAGCTCTATTCCCCCAGTGTTTTGCAACACACACAATCTCAGGTCCAAATGAATCAAATCTTGTTGTTAGTAAAACTGAGACAAGAGGGTGGTGCAGCAGCTTTCAGCCTATGGCTCATAAACTAATATCACACTGGCTGCAAAAGGTAGTTAAGAAACATAACTGGACTCCAGCATTCATAAATGCAACACTGTTAAGAGGGCAAAAAAAAAAGAGAAGTGACTGAAAGCATCAGAGGTGGAGAATGAAAAGGGAATATAAAGGGGGAAGTGAGACTGAGGCTTACACTTAAAAGCTGCTGAAAGAAAACAAATGCAGAAAAGCCCCTTGCTTAGGGTTGGATGTCAATGCAGTCTTCTTTAGAGAAAGAAAAAGACACTGTGAGGTGCTTAAAGAAAATATAGGCATAGATGGTGACTAAAACAACACAGGACATCAGAGGTTTGTAAAGGCAAGAGGAATAGAATGAAGACAGGTTAGAAAAGAGATGGGTCTGGTGT
>NW_008586126.1:37331-55724 GCF_000691845.1 Merops nubicus | reverse complement strand
GTGCTGGAAAGGAAAAGGCTGAAGGAATACAGTGATCCCCTTCCCTGGATTTTCTAAGAACTGGTTCAGGACTGGTCTCCTGAGGGATTTTTGGGTGATTTTTTTGGTGTCACAACAGTGTAGTGAGCAAGAGCCTTGCCCCTGGCCTTTTATCCTCACCCTACCACATACACCCACCCAATTCAAGTTCAGCCCCCAGGGCCATGCTCTCTAGTTTCCCATCACTCTCCCACACCCCTGATATCTTTAACGTTAACCATGCATTCAACATTATCTACTGGTGTTGTTGCAACTGCCTATGTGAATATGTTTATCTCAAGAAAACTTCATGAACACCCTAGAAATGGCTTTATACATCATCAGTGATGAATGTCCCACAGCCTCAGAGCATCCAGCCTAGAAAATGTCTGAGATCCTTCCCAGTGTTGCATATCCTGGTTTCCTTGAAATAATGGCATGCAGCCACATACCTGAAAATATCTCAAACTACCTATAGAGATTTTTTATTTTTCCAATAGAGACTTGAATAGTTTTATTCTATGCACTGTTTGCATTTTCAGTATTTTATTATTCCTTTTAAAAAATCTAGTTTAGAAAGGAGAACTATGGTTCCTATGAAGCAGATATGGGACTGCCAGTACAACCTTGGTCTGGCACAGTTCTGGAAATCTGGAATTCTTTGCTGAGTAAAAGGATTTTTTTAATGTAATAGGAGACATTAAACGTTCCCTTAAGAAACACTTTAATCAAGGAAATGCTTTGTTGCAGGGTGGAATTGGTTTGTGGGTTAAACCATCATATATGTTAACTAGGGTTTAGTGTCAAAGGTCTGAAGCACACGAGGCATCATTTACAACTAGTAAATCCAGCTTATAGCTTGCTCTGGGTCATAAATTATCCTTCTACCCACCTACCATCTGCACATCTATTGCCTGCCTGCCCGTTAAACATTATATGAAAGTACTAAAGCATAAATAAAATTAGCAATGGGTGAAATGGGATGAATTTAGATCAGCTTCTCAGCTCCAGATCTTCAAAGGAGTTTAAAAGGATTTCAGCAAATGACTTGATGTAACCTTATTTCTCCACCTTCTACAGAATGCTCTGTGTCCTCATGGGAGTGGGAATTCCAGGTCATCCTCAAGTGGAGGGAACCACTCAGCTAATTTGGTGCCTTTCCCCTTCTGATTTATTAACTCCATCACCAGCAGAAGTGATTGAAAAGTGTCTCAGTGCTGAATGTGTTAATTAGCATCAGGCAAACGTAGGTACCTGGGCCATGACAGAGGAGCTGCTCCCTTCTGCAAATCCCTGCCCAAGTTCTCAGGAATTTGGAGGTTTGAGGAGGTCAGGATCAAACTGGAAACTCCACAGTAGTTTTCTTTATTGCACAGGAAGTCTGCTTCTAAAGGGAATGAAAGCAAGCCCTGAGGCTGTTTGTTTTTGTTCCATTCCTGTCCACAGCAGAAGTGGTTTCTGTGCATGTGTTCCTGGCTGCTTTGGACACGGGTGTTTACAAGTGGCCTGTTTCCCTCAGCCACAGCACCCGGGGTAACTCCCAAATTCTTTTATGGCAGTAAAACCCATGTGTAGCTGGGTTCAGAGTGTCTGCCCACCTTGCAGCTCTCCCAGTGTTTGAAGCACTGACAAGAGCAAGGTGCCAGGCAACGTTTCTCTGAGGGCTGCCACTACTGGCTTTCCAAGAGGCATATTTTAGGCAGCACTTTCTGTGTGCAACCATCTGCATGCACATTTTCAGCTCATGCTGCAGTGTGACTGCAGGTAATGTGTGAGGTAAATGCTTCCCTAAGGCAGGCTGGTCCTTGGCTCAGGGCTTCCTCTCATAGAACACGAATCATTGCCTTAGAGAACCATTCAAGTTGGGAAAAAACCTCAAGGGATGATCAAAGCAGAGTCAACAGAGAAGTCAGATCAGGAATTAACTTGATTCTTCTGCCAGTCATCGTGAGACCAGACCCACTCTGGGGCTTCCTGCCCCAGATGGGCACAGTGGGGTGAGTGCTTGTGAGAAAGAGCTTGGAAGGAGACACAATCCTTTCCAGGAACAGAGATAAGGAACAAATATTTTGAGCTGAGCCCAAAAGGCTGTTGGGGAGGAAGGAAGGGAACAGAGACATTCATCTTGGGCATTTGAAACAAGAGTTGGTGTTTCAGAAAATAGATTTTTGTATTTATTCTTCAGAGCCTTAAGACTGGGAACAAAATGTGATATAGGACATAACTCTTCTTTTTATTTCATGTAGTTCTTTGTACCCAGACCAAAGGAGCGAAGAAAAGCTGTGTGCTGCTACTTGGATAGTCTGTTCCTCTGCTCAGGATGGGTACAAATGGAAATCCCACAAAGTACAGGAAAGAAGAGGAGCCAGCTCAAGCTTAGCCAGTTCTGCATAACAGAAGCTGGTCTGGAGGTCAATGCCCCACGCAGACTAAGCCTGGCTGAGGATCAAATGCACCTTTGGCCACCCCCAAAGAAAAGACTCCATCTTTCCAAGGGCTCTTTTCTTCAAGCAGAAATTGCCAACTGCTTTGTTTGACCTCCACAGTCATTAGATTTCACTCTACTCAGCCCTGATTTGCCAGGATGCCAGATGAATATTCTCAGCATAATCACAAAGTCAAACAAATATATTATTTTGTAAGGTTTGAAGCACTTATAGAAACACAACTTATCACTTGCACCAGTTTTGGGACACCATTGAAATAATACCACCTCCTGTAAGACACTCTTACAGAATAAGAACATATATCTTCAAAAATCAAGAATATTTTATAGTCCACTCTCTTTGAGTGATGCATCATTAGCTCTGCCAACCTTTGGAACTGACATCAGAGGTTCACTCCATCACCTCACTGACTCCTGTTTAGTCCCATTTTGATGGGAATTATACACATCTAAGGACCTGGGCCAAGCCCCCTCAAGGTCAGGTCTTCAAAGCTCACTGGCATAGGCAACATTCCTGGGATGCACAAAGGTTTCTGCACTTGTAAGGAACCTCTAAGGGATTTAAACTGGGATTTGGGTGTCTTTGAGGATCTTCTCTGCCCCTAGCATCCCTACAGAGACTTCTGTAGGGCAGACTGGAAGCAACAAAGAGTCTTGAACTATATCTACTCCCACCACTTCTGTGACAAGAAGTTCCTTCTCCTTTCTGTGGTTTATAGCCCCGTGTGGTTCGCTGCAGCAGCTCTCCCTTTGCTTATGTGGGTGATTAACAGCAAATGCAAATGCAGTGACTTTGGTTCTGCTGACATAAAAATCCACACTTTATGTTGCAAATTTTACCCCAAAAGTAAGATGCTGGTAATTTGGGGCCATCTCCATAAGGGGCAGACAGAGTGCCACCTGCAAACAACTCTTTGTTCTGCACAATTAATTTCTTTGCTTTATAGAGACTGGCAAAGCATTTTGTGAACTGCCAGAGTAATAACTCCTGGGAGGATGGAAACGGGGCCATGGAAACACTCGTGCAGCATTTGAGAAGCCTCTAGCTGGGAGTTACTTCTGGGTGGATGGGGAGAGAAATCAATAGGCATGTAAACAACAACAGGCAGAGAAGATACACAGCTCACGGGAGTCTACAGACCTTTGGGAACAGAAGTCTTGCATAAGAGCTCTGGCCTGGCACACAGCAGCCCACTGAAGCCCATTCCCAGGCACCCTGGCAGGGATGCCAGTCCTGAGCAGAGCTTTCCAGCAGAGCTGGCACATGGCTGTGCCCAGCTCCAGCATCTGATGGGGCAGCTGCTCGGCTGAGCCTTGGCCACCCTTCCCTCTTGCTCACAGCTAAAATGCCCCCAATGACAAAGGCTTTCCAGAGCATTTTCTCTTTTGAGATGTGCAGAGTTTCTGTGGAATGGTTCCTCTGAGGAAGAGGAGTGTCCTACAGCTAAAATATCAGCTCTGAACCCTCCAAAGACCTGTATGCTGTTCCTTGTCGCCCAGTGCCAAGGGGATTATGGATTTTCCCAGAGATGCTTTGTCATTTAGTTCTCTTTTCTTTGCCAATCCCACTGCAGATGGACAGAGACTCACAAGGGATGGTGTGTTGCTTTGCAACACCCCAAAAATACCTCCTGTGTATTTAGGGGCTTCTTCCTATTGGAACATCCATCTGTAATTCCCGATGTTTGTTTCACCTCAAACACGTTTGCTAAGTAGATAAAAATTATCTATATTGATTTATAGAAGCTAGACCACCCAGGAAGTAACAACAAGTAACTCTATAGGGTCACTCAGGAAGCCTTTTACTCTGGCAGAAAGAAAACCTGGATTTCTTGGCCTCTGTTTAAACTGGCCAGTGGGATAGTGTGGGGGATGCTGTGGGATCACATTCCCTTTGAAGGAGAAAGAAGAGATTTTTTCAGACTATGCCAGAACTTTTGTCCAGCCCAGATGCCCACACACCCCCTGGGGACACCAGACCCTGGGGTGGGCAGGTGCCACGTGCCCCTATCTCATTTCAACACAGAGAGGAGTGCATGTCTCAAAAATGCTCTCAGGTACTCCAGTACAGATCCAGGCTGAACGGAGCCAACACCATTCCTCCTCCCTCACACTCATTTCTGCCACAAACAACATCCCAAACTCGGCAGGAATATATTTTCTAGCTTGATTTTCTATTAAACAAAAGCTAGGCTGTGGTGATTGCCTGATTCCTATGGCTACTGACTCATGGGTTAATGTACAACCAATGCATTCCTGAAGTATTTAAGCTGCTGTTTTTCTTCACTTTGCCAACGTAATGAGGTGTTTGATGAAGGGAGTTCAGCTGCAGACCTGCAAATGTACATTCTGTAGGCTAAGAGAGAAACCACAACAGGCTCTTGCCTTTAATATTCTGATAAATTGGGCACTTCTGCACCTTACATCAGGCAGCGACACAATGCAGCCTTGTTAATCCAAACAGAAAGTGCTCCTCCAGTAATGGAGTCTGGGTCTGTTCCAGCAAAATTGGATTTACATCATTAATTCAAAACACCATAAAAATCCACAAGATGCTCTGGAAGCAAAGGTTATCTGCTCATCTGCTCAGATAAGTGAAGCATGAAGCCTCAGCAACGTGAGGAGATAATGGAACAAGTTGATGCCAGCATATAGTGCTGGTTGGTTAGATCAAAAGACCATATCTAGTGGTGATTGTCTGCTGGGGTTTTTTTTCAAGGAGTGTATACAGATGAAGAAGTGTATTAAACCAGCTCAGAAGCACTGATGGGTTTTGTTATCTAACGCCTGGCCTCGGATTGCTGAGAGTTCCCAAGTCCTCCTTTTTCAAGACTTTGAACAATGTAATTAAGGTTTCTTGGAATTAAATCAATACTTGCTATCAGCTCTGAATGGGGTGCTGGCTGGGCAATCTGCTTCCCTTATTGAGACATGGCTGGGAGTCACTGGTGTCAAGAGTTTAAGCTCTCACCTTTTTGCTTCTGTGTTTTCTTTGCAGGGGAGGGTTTCTCCTGGCAGTTAAAGCTTCAGAGCTTTCTTTCCCTGAACAGCAGCACACACCACCACTGCTGTGGCTGACTCTGATTTCATTAACCCTTCCTGTGGAGGGTGGGCTGGGGCACGTGGGCTGCAGGTTTCAGTTGCCATCTTCAGGAGCAGCTCATCATCCTTTGCCTCTCCTTCATCCTTCATCCCCCAACAGTATACACAGAAAATGGGAATGCAATAGTCTCAAAGAGTGTTACTCAGTGGGGTATTCCATGAGCTCCATGGAGTGTTGAGGGGGTACCACCCAAAGAAATAAAACTATGGAATCAGACTGTCTGGGCTGGAAGGGACCTCCAAAGCTCATCTAGTCCAGCCCCCCTGCCACAAGCAGGGACACCTCCAACTAGATCAAGCTACTCAGAGCTTCTCCAGGCTGAACAGCCCCAACTCCCTCAGCCTGTGCTCCCAGCAGAGCTGCTCCAGCCCTCCCAGCATTGCTGTGGCTCTGCTCTGGACATGCTCCAGCAGCTCCTCTCTTGCAGGCATCAGGGTGGGAAGTCATTTTAGTAAAGATTATTTACCTTTTTTTTTTATTATTTAACCATGATTTATTCAGAATCTGGCCAAGCTCAGATAAATTCTCTGGAGCCTTGAAACTGTTTAGTCTGAATTTTAAGGGAAACAAAATTGCACTTCTGAGCAGTTAGGTCATAGGTAAACCCTAGAACTCTCACTTTTGCTTTGAAATGACACTGAAGTAGGAGGATTTACTAAAGCCTTCAGAGTCTGGAGGTTTGGTTAAAAAAATAAGAAACCATAGAGACCTTGATACTGAGCTAATTCATCCCTCTGTGCCTTTTGACTCTGTTCTCTGCAGTGAGGGACAGAAAGGGCCAACGCCTTGATGCTTTCTGTTTCAATTTTTTTTGGAGAAGAAACTCCAGTAAAGACCAGCTACCAGAGAGAGGTGGACACAACCCTGGTCCATGCCCCTCCAAGCCTGGCTCCACCTCACACTGGCACTCAGACCTGAGATTTTCCCCCTATTTGCTGATATTGCTGTTGGCAAGGGTTCCTTCTGCAGTGAGGAGGATGGCATTAATGAGCTTGCATCACGTTTGCAGACATAAAGAGAGGGTTCATTAGATGCTCAGCATCAGAGTAAAGCATTTGTGTAATGAAATCCTTTGGCTGCTCTTTGCCAGACCCAGCTGAGCTGTTTCAGCTGGGACAGATTGGATCTCAAACGTGTCTTCGGGCAAAATGAGGGAAAAATAATCACCCTGATGACATAAGGGAGGAAAATCAGGGTCACAGGCTTGGATGGTGATCTCTGCCAGACAGAGGTTACCCATAATCTTTCCTGGCCACGTCCAGCAGTGTGCTGCAGGGAATCAGTTCCCTCTTCTCAGTGCACCCAGAGAACGGGGCTAAAACATCTGCACACTTGGGATTAAACAGCCTGTCCTGCCATATGCATGGCCCCAAGAAGACACTCTTCAAAGAAGTGAGTCTGATGAAATTCTCCTGTAATTTATGGGGTGGGGATGCACTAGAATGCTGATGCTGTTCTTATCCTTCAACAATTTATGAACTTACCTCTAACACCTAGTTCAATTGCCTACATTTAGCCTGTCATTTAAAGCCACAACGTGGAGAGTGAGAAGGTTCCCTTCCTTGTCATCTCCCACCACTGGCTGCAGCAGGGGCTGTGGGGCACCTCTCCTGCCTTTCGTGCAGGACTTGGATGGAGCAACTCACCCCTGGGCCTTGCCTCATGCTCACCTTTTTCTGTGGCACACATATTGCAGTAGGTAGAAACACCTGAATCTTCTGGAGCCCTGATGGTGAAAGATGGAGTGTACTCCTACTCCTAAGGGTGCCTGTAACAGCCCTGCACAGAAAGGTCTCTCAAACCCCTGCAAAAATGAATCTCCTCTCTTGTGGCAAAGGAGATTTGAAGAGCCAGCAAGCACGAACTGGAATGTTTCTGTTAAATACAGCATGAAAGTCTTTCTTCAGAAGCTAAATGGATAAAAACAGTGCATGAAATTGAAGTTGATAATTAGGAAGTCAGCCCCAGTGAGGAGCTCAGAGCTGCTCTGACCTTCGGGCTTTGTGCAAGGGCCAGGGGGGAAGCACATCTGCCCAGCTGTGCAGCACAACAGAGCCCATGTGGCTTTACCTGAGGAAACAGCAACGTGGTGAGATAAGCCTGGCCAAAAAAAATAGAACTGCAGCTCAAAGGTAATGTATAGAAGAGATGGGTCCTGAGCTTCCTGCCAGAAAATGCAGGTGAAGAGCTAATTCCCTCCCAGCTGCTCATAGTCTTGTCAGCAGAGCCCCAGCACACCACTCAGCAGCTATCTGGGTTGCCATAGGTGGGGTGAGGTTTCCAAAGCCTTTCTTGGGTGGCAAGACAGCACTGAGCTGTCTTTCAGGATCTTATTTCACAGCCCTAGAAGCACAGATACTTTTCAGGCCATTACTCTTATTTGGTAATTCTCTAAAGAATTATTTCTTCCCTCTGTAGAATCCTAGAATCCTTTAGGTTGGAAGAGACCTCCAAGATCATCAAGTCCAACCATCAGCCATGTCTCCACTATATTGTGGCCCTGAAGTCAGTGGAAAGACTCCTAGAGGACTTTTGCCCTGTATTTTTGGTGAGGGATGGGAATCCTGAATGGGGAAAGGTCCTTGCAGTATGATTCCAAGGTTCACAGAATTCAGCACTAAGAGGAACCGTTGGATCCTGTAGCTAAGCCACCCGTGCACCACACACACCAGTTCACTCACATCTGCTGGTGCTGAGGTCAGGGACCTCTCAAGCATCTCCCATCTCGTGTGGGAAATAGATGGCAGCACCTCTCAGTGTCCCCATGGATCATACCCTCTAATGCCAGCACTTTCTAGCCCTTTCTTTGCCAAACTTCCAATCTCTCCTTTGCAGGCAGTTTTCCCAGCCCTGGAATAATTATTTTATTACTTTTCTTTACTGTTTCCTCCCTTGTGACATCCATGCTGAGGCTGTGACTAGCAGCACCAGATATGCTTTCAGAAGGGTGAGCTGTGTGCTCATCCCCAGCCTGTTTGCACAAGCAGGAGTTGCTTTTTCACTTCTCCTTACCTCACACTTGCCACGGGAGCTCATCGCTGCTTCCAAGAGGCTGGGCTGAGGTGGGACCTGGGTTTCTTTGTCACTAAATTTTGCCAAGTTTTGTTCTTGGCTTCTATTCTAATGCTTTTTTTGCTTTAAGAAGCCTGGTGTAGCAGGAGAGCTAGATCTCTGAAGATAAATCTCCTGTAATTTGCCTTTACACCAAACTTTATGCCAGCCATTGATTTAATCTGAGGTGGTTTCATAGCTATTTCTGGTCTGATCTCAAGAGTTTCAGTTCAAAGTCTAACATCTGAAAACATCCTTTGTGTTTTTCTTCTGTGAAGTTATTCATGAACAGCTAACACAAATTCACACATTAACCTTTGGCAGCAAAGGTTTTGGGATGGTTTCACCATAACATGCCATCAGGTCAAACAGGCTGCAAAGCCAGACAAGGTGGAGTTTTTCTCCTGCAGTGTCATATCAGGGTAGGATGGGTGAACAAGAGAAAAAGAGAAGAGCAAAAGCCTGGGTGGAAACCAGGCAAGCCCACTTAGAATCACAGACTCATAGAATCCTTCAGGTTGGAAGAGAGCTCCAAGATCATCCAGTCCAACCATCAAGCCAACACTCCTGAGTCCTCTGCTCAAACAGAATCAGAATCTGTCAGGGCTGGAAGGGACCCCAAGGATCCCCCAGTTCCAACCCCCCTGCCATGAGCAGGAACACCTCCCACTAGATCAGGCTGCCCAGAGCCTCCTCCAGCCTGGCCTTCAAGACCCCCAGGGATGGGGCCTCAACCCCCTCCCTGGGCAACCCCTCCCAGGCTCTCCCCACTCTCCTGGGGAAGAACTTCTTCCCCCCGGCCAGTCTGAATCTCCCCACTGCCAGCTCTGCCCCATTCCCCCCAGTCCTGCCACTGCCCCACAGCCTAAAAAGTCCCTCCCCAGCTTTCCTGGAGCCCCCTTCAGATCCTGGAAGGCCACAAGAAGGTCCCCTGGGAGCCTTCTCCTCTCCAGGCTGAACAGCCCCAACTCCCTCAGCCTGTCCTCACAGCAGAGCTGCTCCCTCGACCTGCTGGCCACACTCCTCCTGATGCAGCCCAGGCTCTGGTTGGCTCTCTGGGCTGCAGGTGCACACTGCTGGCTCATGTTGAGCTTCTCCTCCCCCAGCAACATGCTGTAAAACATCCTGGGTATCACTCTAACAGAGCTAAAAAACCAAAATCCTAGTTATAGCTAATTGAGATATCACACCTAAAAATTCACTGATGCCTTTTCCACTGTCAGAATTCCTTCCCTCAGTTCTTTGTTGGACAGACTGATATTTTTAAATCACTCTGGCCTTTTTCAAGGCTTCTTCATTTCAGTGACTTCTACTCACCTGATCTTTCAGCTCTTCACTTCAGAAAAGCTCTCAGCTGACAGCAGAAACTCTCGTTATTAGGACCTAAGTACTTAGTTAATTAGAAACTAAATACATCCCATTTTATTCAGCCACGCTGATTTCCCCATATTTAAATCACCAGCCACATCAGAGAGAGCACCTACCTTATAATGCCTCTTCTTCAATGCTAGCTCCATTTTTGTCTTATCTTTAGTGAGTTCTCTATAACATTTCTTCTGCTAATCCTCTTCCCCAGCTCACCTAATAATTGTCCATGTAGCCTCCTCTCAAGTGCTCTACTTAAGTTTAGAAAGGTGTGATCCACTTAATTTTCTTTGTCTCATAAATGAATTATCCTCTAAAGGATAGGTCAGGCTGGTATGATGCATTTCTCTCCTTCAATTGTTATCCACGTCCTTTTATTCCATTCTAAGGACCTGTGGTTGAGTGAGAACAGATTTTCAGGCCTGTGCTTCCCCATGTCACCTTTTTCATTCTTCTAAAACACAAATATTACCTTTGTTAGTCTCTATTTCAGTAATATCACCTCTAACTTGAGATTTTTATTGGAAAACTTTGCTACCAAGCCTGGGGTCATCTGCCAGTCTTTTCAAAGTCTTTTTTTTTTCATTTTCCAAAAAGCTGGAGGTCATCTTCTCATTGTTTCATAAGCACCTGAGCTCCACAGAGATAACCTCATTTACATTAACTGCTGCCTTTTACCCCATGTTCTTGAAACCAGAGGCAACATATTCACTTAGATTTTGGAAGCAAAGTTAAAAGACCTTTAGTGTTCACCCCATATTACTCAACTTCCTCACTTCCTCATTTTTTTTATATAACCAGTGAACATTCCATCCTTTTCTCAAAATCTTGGAAGCCTGTAGTTCACTTGGAGCTTGAAAATTCTTCCTTTTACCTCTATAAGTTTTAAGATACTTTCCTTGCTTCCATTTTCCCATTTTTCTTCCCCTGTTCCCTGTTTGTTCCCAGGATTCTTTAATCCTGGCTGATTCATCCAGTTATGTTCATTGTCCTTCTCTAATTGTTTTTCTCTCTTCTTTCTTGGAATAGAAGCTGAAGTAGAATTATCTGTAGTTGATTAAAATTGGTACACACACATTCAAATTCTAAGATCAGCAATCTTTGCTAATTAGTTCCTTCAATTCAAAGCAGCTTCCTCTTTTGATATAAAAACCCCTTACTTACCAGCCTACCTTTGTCTGTGCTGCCTTTTAAATGAAAAATATCTGACTCCCAATCCATCAATTTTTGGATGGATTCAAAAAATGGTGTTTTGATGGAATCAAACCCACACACATTTGCCATGACCAGCTGTTCTGTCACAACCCAGGATCCTGCACAAGGTCTTCCTGCTTTCTTCTCTATCTTCCTCCTCCCCTCATCCACTCCTCCCCAGAAATACCATCTCACGGGCAGCATCTGATTTCAGCAGCAGAGATTCCTTGTGCAGCTCAGGGATGCTCTGAAGTGCCCCCTCACAGCCCCCCCATCCTCAGCTCAGCACCTACGCTGACATCCAGCCCCAGGCCCCAGTGGGTGAGTGCAGTGAGTCCAACATGCACATCCCCATGGGAGCTGAGTGCCAGAGCAGCTCCTCTTGCCCACGGATACAGCCAGTGGAGCCTGCAGGGCTATTTGGAGGACGAGTGTGGGTGCCCTGAATAGCTGTGTGTCCTTTTGCTCCAGTTCTCCTACTGAAGTGTCAGCATCCAAGGTTGCTGAGATGCCCTTGAGGATACCACCTACTTCTGAGATGTTTTCCCACAAAGGTGTGGCTCTCTGGTAGATCCCAAGTCAGTGTAGATGTCTTAGATGACCTCTGGTAACATTAAGTGTTGACACTTAGGCAACTGATTGAAGCTCTGTCATTCCATTAAACACATAGGGAGCTTTGTTGCCTTGTCCTCATGCAGACAACTACATTCCTAAATATTTATGTCAAGAGTCTGGAGAAGACCCCAACCTCCTATTAAGAAGCCTGGATTCACAAGGTGTTATAATTCCCCACTGGACAGAACCAATTCAACTAAAAACTTTGCTAAATGACCTAGAGCAGGTATTTTAAGTGCAAAGGATGATGATTTCCAGCAAAGGCACATGTGCTTTACTTGCTCAGTACTCTGGTTTCCTTGGGTTGTGATCAGGAACAAACAGATTTCCTTGTTCTTTGCCTCTCCTGTCCTAAATCTGGGGCAGTCCTGATATGATATTCCCAGTCTATGCTGGGCCAAGGGTTCCCTTTGGATAGCCTGATACAGAAAAAAGACTAAGGATAAGATTAGTGGCCTTTTCTTCCCCTTCCCCCACCACTTTTGCCACTGAATTTGCCCAAAGATGGATGTTGTTTGGTAAAGCTGACTAGTGGGAAAAGTGTTACAAAGATTTTACCCTGTCATGGAGCTCAAATGAAGCAAGAGGTTAGGGCAGTTTTTGAAGCTGTACATCCTTCTTGGCAGGACATCTTGGGCTGTCATAGTCCACCCAAGGAATAAAAAAGCCTCAAACACCCTTACATGCCCTGTGGTGGAATTCTGGTCTGTGCAGACAGGTGGAAAAGGAGGTTTATGGGGTTTTGAAGAACAGGTGATTCAAACCCATTACTGCTCTGAAACAGGTCTGGGATGTTCCTAAAAGTGAAGATAAGAACTCTTTTACCCACCTTCAGCTGTTGTTTCTGCTAGGAAGCAATCAAACGAGGAGAGGAAATAGCAAGACTGGAAGTGTCTTTCCAAAATGTAATTTTAAACAGGCTGCAAGAGACAACAAGGCAAAGGAAGATCCAGTAATGGAAAAACCAATGTCAGGAGTAGGATGAATACCCCACCAAGAGGAGAAGACTACAAGGGTGGGTAAAGCATTTGGTGGAACAAGTCTGCTGAGTCCTGCTAGGAAGCTGAGTGTGGTGATGAGACATGCTTTTAGAAGAAGGGTCTAGAAGAGCTCAGCTAATGCATTATGAAGTCTTGAAAGGGGATATAACTGGTGTCCATGTATTTCAAGCCAGTGAGGAGGAGGAAGAGGCAAGCAGGAAAGAGAGAGAAAGGAACTACTGTGAAGAATCCTGGCACAAGAACAAGCAGGTCAATAAAATGCAGATTAGAGAGGAAAAGATGTCCTTGCTCCTTACAGCTGTGAAAGTCTTCAGATGAGGATGGTGGACTCCAGAAAACCTTACTGACTTTGCAAAGCAGAGCTTGGCCAGCTCAGGAAAGGGCAGGTAGGCTGTGATGGGCTCCCCTCTGACAAGCATTTGTGCATTTTACAAGCCCTGACATCAGTCCCCAGTCTGGGCAGCACGAAGGTGCAGCAAAGCTTTGCCTGCTTTGCACAAAGAGGCAGCACCAAGTCTGAGCAGGCTGGCAGCTAGCAGTGCTGCTGGCACCTTCCCCTCTACTGACAGAGCACAAAAAGTCACCACCAGCATCACTGACAACACACCAGGCCATGGACTGATGTTTATTTGCTTTCTCCATTTGCAGTGCTCAATAAGGAATGTTAATGGAAAGTTGTTTAAGCCCAACAGGCAAAAGCTAAACTCAGGAATAAGAGGTCTTGGAACTGTTTTGTTTGAAATTTCCTTTTCGTTCCTCTCACCCCCTGCACCCCTCCCCTCCTTTCCTATTAAACCAAAGTCAGTTTCCCCAATAAATGCCAAAGCTTTTAAACCCAGCCTAACAGCCACGATTGCTATCTCTTCCTGAGTAAACAGGGGGGCACTGCCTCCTCTGATTTGCAGGGGAGGGGGGCAGCAACATCTGAGACGCTGCTTTGTGCACAAAGGCTGGTGAAAGCTGCAGACTGGGAGCTGGGCTGCTCCATCCCCAGCCTGCAGCATGGAGCAGGGTGGGAATGGAGCCTGGCATAACACCCTGCTGGCCTTGGGCAGCCCCTGACTGCACAAAGAGGAACCCAACAAAGGCAAAACAGAACCTGTTCTGGCAGGGGGGTTGGACTAGATGATCTTTCGAGGTCCCTTCCAACCCCTATGATTCTATGATTCTGTTCAGCCTGGAGAAGGCTCCCAGGGGACCTTCTTGTGGCCTTCCAGGCTCTGAAGGGGGCTCCAGGAAAACTGGGGAGGGACTTTTTAGGCTGTGGGGCAGTGGCAGGACTGGGGGGAATGGGGCAGAGCTGGCAGTGGGGAGATTCAGACTGGCCGTGAGGAAGAAGTTCTTCCCCAGGAGAGTGGGGAGAGCCTGGGATGGGTTGCCCAGGGAGGGGGTTGAGGCCCCATCCCTGGGGGTCTTGAAGGCCAGGCTGGAGGAGGCTCTGGGCAGCCTGATCTAGTGGGAGGTGTCCCTGCTCATGGCAGGGGGGTTGGAACTGGGGGATCCTTGGGGTCCCTTCCAGCCCTGACAGATTCTGATTCTGTTTGAGCAGAGGACTCAGGAGTGTTGGCTTGATGGTTGGACTGGATGATCTTGGAGCTCTCTTCCAACCTAAAGGGTTCTGATTCTATGACTCAGGGTAGGCAGGAGTGCTCCTGGGTGGCTCAGTGAAAGCCCAGGCAGGGCTGTGCAGTCCAAGGCTCAGGTGAGGGCCTGTCTGCCCCTTCCCATTGCACAGTCACCTCCTGTCACCACCCATTGTCACTGAAATGGGGCTGGCATGGACAGGGACTCAGAGGGGATGGGTTGCAGAGTCCATCTGGTAGATGAGAGCTTGCTTCCCCATGAGGTGCCTTCTCTGGGTGGTGGCTGCAGCCAGCCATGGCCCTGTGGGTTTTGGCAAACATCTGCTCTGCAGGGCATGGTGAAGGGCAGGAGTACAGGGTGTTTGAGTTCATGGGTGTGGTGGCAGCCCAAAGACCACAGGGAATGACCATCTGCATGCAGGAGGGACAAGGACTGCAATTAGGTCACTTAGGCATCAGCAACTGCTCTGACATCCTCTCACCTTGGTTTTCCAGCAGACCAAGACTGTGAGCCCACACAGCTTCTGAGTGCTGTGGTTGCCAGAGGACTGGGAATGCTGGTGGGTTTCAAAAGGAGTCTGGGTACAGCCTGTGAAGTCCTCTGTCCATGGCTGAAGAAAGGAAAGGACTTTTTCCCCCTCTCCCCCACATATTGTTTGTTTAGAATCATAGAATCATCATGGTTGGAAAGACCTCCAAGATCAGCAAGTCCAGCCGTCAGCCCAACACTCCCATGACCACTAAACCATGTCCCAAAGTGCCAAGTCTCCATGGCTTTTTAATGCCCCCAGGGATGGTGACTCCAGCACCTCCCTGGGCAGCCTGGGCCAATGTCTCACCACACTTTCAGCAACAAAATTCTTCCTAGCATGCCATCTAAACCTCCTCTGGTGCAACGTAAGCCCATTTCCTCTTTTATAGTTTTAGTTACTTGGGAACTCCAATGAAGTGTATCCCATCAGCAGCAAATCTTATGGTAGCTGCTCATCATACCACATTACACCTGCAGTGCCAGACTCAGTTATAGTACAGAACAAAGTTTTATAGCACAGAACAAAGGAAAATCAGATGCAATCTCAAGTCAGGCTGACTTTCCAAGCATTCACAAGTGCTAAGAAGTCATGATGTGCATTCATGAACCAGGTACTACTTCCAGCTCTCATAAAAACCCAACCCTTTCATGAACTGAAGATTGAAAGCCCCTGTGCTCCAGGATAAAAGTTGTATTGAGCCAATATCCACTTGGGCAGCACTTGAAACTGATTTCCAAGGTTTGCTTGTTGAAATCAGGCTTTCAGGACAGCACCTCCCTAAGACATAACTTATTGTCTTGGCTCTACTTGAATACTTGGGCACTGCTTTTTATTTCAATATTTAGATGCTGCTTTAACCAGCTTGCCTCCTGAGAAATTTTTGAGTCAATAAAAACTCACATTTTCCTGCTAACTACCTACTGCAAACCCAGTCACAGTCAGATGCTCACCTCCTAATGAAAACTGTGGTTTTGAGTGTAATTTGGCAGCACCCAGCCACTGTCCACCTCTGCCTTTTAAAAAATTCATTTGGGTGCATCATTCAGCATCTGAATTCCAGTCAGTTGAGTAACAATAATCATTTCATCTCATCGATTTCTGCTGCTTTCTTAGGGTAAATCATAAAGGCAGTTCTGTGTCATGGATCCAGACCAAGACTCCATCCCTAACAATGATTGAAAGCCCCCACGGGGGTGTAGAGAAATCAGAGACAACAGCACATCAATTATGAAGCCCTGCATTTCATCTACTGCTGGCAAGAGAAAAGGTTAATTATCTAAAAATAAAGCAACTGGATGCAGGAGGGTGAAGTGGGAGGCTGTCTGTGGAACAAACAAGATAAGGTTGTGATCTACAACATGAAAAGACTGAGGCTGAATAAGGAACTGCCCAATATAACCTGTCCCCCACAGGCAAACCAAATTGCACGGCTGAAAACTCCTCGACCAAAATAAATGGGCCAGGTCGTGGCTTTTAATGAGACCTTTCTGGCTCTGAAACCAACAGGTGCCCAGGAGCTGCTGACACTCTCACATCCACTGAGAGCCTCCAAGGCTCTCCGTGTTCAAACCACTCACTGCAGCACAGTGAGCCTCAGATCAGCTGAGCCTTGGTGGTGCTTCTCTTGCCTTTTAAGACAACGTGGCCAGTTTTTGCATAGGAGGGTTTGAAACCTCGTGTCCAAGGCACTGTTGTGTTTAGGGCTTTACTCTTCTCATGTATCCATGAATCACAAAAGCTCCAGGGAGCCAGGGAAGCACCCAAAACTTTGGGGGTGATGTGCACCACCACAGACATACAGGTGGGCAGCTGGCACCTTTCAGGGTTGTTGAGAGGAACTCAGCAACCATCAGTGCTTCTGCTACAAGCAGGCACATCAGAACAAGGATGAAACTTCACTCCTCCAGTTGGCCCTTCTTATTTTGAAGGCCTGTCAGGCAGCCAAGGACCTCACAAGTAGGCTTCAGCTACATATTTATGTCCAAGAGGAAAAAATGACAACTCCTCTAGCCTGGGATAATAGCTGAGTGCAAGGCAGATGGAGTCAATCCCACTGAGTGGAAAGAAAAATCCCCAACAGGACCTCAATGGAGTCTTTAGCCTACCTTAAGGACAGCTTAGAGCCTGCAACGTGGATTTCATCATGTTATTTTTTCTTAGTAATTCGTTCTATTGAGCCAAGATTTTGAGGGTCCATTAATACTTTGAGTTTTATGGCAGCTGAAATGGTCAAAGGCCATTGCAGGTGTTCCCTGCATTCTACACAGCTCCCTCTGAGAAAGGGAGGGGAAAACTCCAGCTATGAATAAATAAAGGCCCTGAGGCATTGAGATGCTGAAATTACTCAGTTAATTGTACATCACTTGTATACAGGGTTGGCAAATTTGTCACCTCCCGTCTCTAAGCAGATCCCTTAATCACATAATTATCTGGGTCAAAGAAGTTGCATTATTAAGAGCAAAAAAAATCCAAAACAATCCACAAGGAAATGCCACATTTGGATGAGGTTTTCAGGTCACTGTATTAAATGCTGCCATTAACAGTGTCAGATTTACATGGCTTCACTTGGAAAGAGTTAAAAATGGATCTTATCATGTTCTCCATGTTTTGTTCAGGACAAACACCCATGGGCAGAGGTGGGTGCCATCTGCTTTGAATTCTGAAGGACTGTAGGCTGGTTTTCTGAACCAGGACCAACCCCAGCCACTCACCTGGGCCCATAAATATCACACTCATTCCTCCAGGACCAGCTGCCCCATAGCTGCTGTGGTGGGTTGTCCTTGGCTGGCTGCCACGTGCCCCCCCAGCTGCTCTTTCAGTTGCCCTCAGCAGGACACAGGGAGAAAATAAGGTGTCAAAAACTTGTGGGTCAACATACAAGCAGTGCAATGAAAAACAGCAAAGGTTGTGTGCAGAGACAAAGCAGAACAAAAGGAGGAGCATGCTCTGCTTCCCACCAGCAGATGATGCCCAGCCACTCCCTGGGCAGCAGGGCAGGCAGAGCATTTGCTGCAGAAGCCAAACACCTTAATACCAAATGTCCACCTCCTCCTCTTTTCTTTTAGACGACCTTGCTGAGGACATTGCATGGTGTAGGACACCTCCTTGGTCAGCTGTCCTGGCTGCATCCCTCTTCTGCTGACTGCTCACCCAGCTAGGAAGGACATTACCATTCATGGGCAACACAGGAGCCAGATCCCCACTTCTGGTCTTAGATCAAGAGATCCAAGAACAAGAGATCCAGGGGGCCCCACCACTGGAGGAATGACTAGACCAATGTATCCACTCACAACACATAACTTAGTGAAGAATGGAGCAAGGCAATTCCAAAACCAGGCCATGAGGGAGGGAAGGGCCCAGCCAATCAGTGCAATCCCAATCATATCATAATCACCAGGAGAAAGCCCCATAACTCCTCTCCTGCCTCTTGTCCACCCATTACTGAGAACTCTACTTACTGTGAAGAGCCAGGAAGCCCTTTCAA
>NW_008586126.1:0-37282 GCF_000691845.1 Merops nubicus | reverse complement strand
AGTCTCAGCTCTTATAGAGGGGGCTTCTTGCCACACCTCCAAGCTCATGTGGAAGGTGGAAGCACCTGGTGGGGATCTCCTCATCAGTCCCCACCCAAGACTGGCCAGGCCAGGGATGAAAACCAACCAGGAGGCTCTTTCTTGCCTGGTTGTGGACATCATCCATATGCCAACCCCCCTTCAGGGCCGGGGGTTTAACCCCAGCACTTCAATCCCCTCCCAGTCTCTTGCCCACCTCCACCACACCAGCCCTTGGGGGCGTTGGAGACACAGCCTTGGTGCTGTGTGGGCACTTCAGCTGACACGTGCTGATGTTCCCCTGCCCAATGAGGCAGAAGGGGCCTGGGGTTAGTCTGAAGCTCTGCCTGGGGTCACACTGTCAGTGCAGTGTCCCACTGTGCAGGTATGAACGGTTGTGGTTTTCCAAGGACGTGCCCATGGGAGCTGCACGTGCTCCTCATGGCTGCAGATGAGAGTCCTTTTATTTAGCAACCTTCTTACAGACTGAGGAAGTCATGCCCACCTTGAAGATGTTGTCATACCCTTGATGAGCTAAACCATAGAATCATAGAACCATAGAACCATGGAATGTCTGGGCTGAAGGGACCTCCAAAGCTCATCTAGTCCAACCCCCCACCACCAGCAGGGACATCTCCAACTAGATCAAGCTGCTCAGAGCTTCATCCAGCCTGGTCTGGAATGTCCCCAGGGATGGGGCCTCCACCACCTCTCTGGGCAACCTATTCCAGGGATCTGTCACCCTCACACTGAAGAACTTTTTCCTCATGTCTACCCTCAATCTGCCCTTTTCCAGCCATGGCATGATGCAGAATGATTGTTTGTAGGATTGTCACAGAGAAAGGGAGATCAGCCAATCTTCCACTTTCACACAATTACTCATTTCATTTGAGCAGTGTTACCTGGAATGTTCTTTACTAACACGTGGCCACCACCACACCCCTGGGGGTGTGGACACTCTCTGGCTGTTTTGCTGGAGAGCCACCCACTTGCCCAGCTAACCCAGGTCATGGGAAAGCTTTTCTTCCAAACAGATCCTCTTCCCCCACATCTGCAGCCTCTGCTCTTGTGTGGGAACCCCTCTTCTTCCACCCAAAAGCTCACAGAAGTGAAGTCCAGCACAGAGCTGGGGCACCAGCGTTGGAGGTTGAGGACTGCCACAGGGATTAGATTTGCTGCTTGCCAGGGGGCTCAGACACATTCTCACCATCCTTAACACCAGCTCAACACCTAGAAGAAACTTGTGCTTATTTACAGAGCCTGAATGCAAACAGAACCCTGCAAGGACCTGGGGATAAGGGAAGAAGACAAAAGCACAAGCACTTATTTGCTTATCTTAAGACCAGCTCCAAGAAAACCTCCTTCACTCTCACCTAATCAGCCCTACCTAAGGACCCACTTCTTACCCAAACTTCATGCTTTTAATCCTCTTTCCTGACAGAAAAACTCAGTTATGTGCTTCCTTTTCCTCGGGGTCCCCTGGGCTTCTCTTCAGCTTCAGTTCACCCTTCAGCCTTGGGATTATAGCTCTTAATGTATTCGGGCAGCATCTCCCAGGGTCTGCCCCAAGGCTGGTGTCTGCCTCGAGCTCTCTAGGGACACTGGTGGCTTTTTTTGGTGGGCAGAGTCCCTTCCCTTCCACCCTGGTGGCAGATAATGACTTGGAGATTAGCCATTAACCTTCCTCGGGGTAAAATGCTGGTGAAGTCATCCTCCAACCTCCCACTGCAATCCGTGCAATAAACCCCCCCAGTGACAATCCACTTCATCAGGACACACACACACAGCCCCAGTGGACAGGGCTCAGCACCAGTCCTACACACATCAATAATCCTTATTTTGGGGGGTTAATGGTGACACTATTTTCATTCATGAGGAGGTTGGTCTCCTGCAGGTCAGGGAATTTAGGGGATTTTTGAGTCTGACCCTTCTCCCTGCTGGAACCACCAGCAGCTGTCTGTGTCCTGGAGGAGCATCAGCTGACACAGGGGTTGCTTGTTGCTAAAAGGGTTTTTTTTCTTTATTTAGGGAAATTGTTGCTTTAAGAGGCCCTTGGTAACCCCTCAAGAGCTTGCTGAGGGATGGGTAACCTGCACCTCAGAGGCACAGCTGCTGATTTCATGCTCTGGAGATGAGAGTAACTCTGGGACATTTGGGGCCCCTTGAGCTACTCGTATGGGGTGATACCTGTGGTGTTTGCAGCAGTGCTGGAGGGGTGGTGACATGGGGAAAAAGATCCTTTCTTTGCTCTGTATATTGAACTAGACTTGCTGCCTTCAGGGTATGATGTGCACAGGAGTTATAAACACGAGTCCACGAGCTACAGCCACGTGAGCTAAATGTTCCTATACAGGAGAGGGTGGGTTCCTCTCACCTAAACCTGGTCACTCAGGTGTTGGCTTCTTCTTTCTGTGTTAGCATCTAAGGCAGGGTCCTGCAGAGTGATTTATTCTGCTGCTCCTACAGCCTGTGCCAGGGTGGGGTGAGCTGCTCAGGGGTGATGCCAGCTGCCCAGGGCAAGCAGCAAGGCAGGGATTTTCCAGAGAGCTACCAGGAATTAAATGTCTGGATTCCTTTCACATGCCACAGGCGCCAGGCCAACGCATTGTGCCCCCCAAGTTCATTTTCCAGTTAAGCTCTGGAACTGGTGAAACGCTCCACTGAGAGGGATACACTCACTTGGCAGCCAGCTGGAGGGTGCCAAGGGCAACATGAGCAGGGTTTATCAGGGAGAGCAGGGTGCTAGCACAGAACTATCTCAGGAATCTCAACACTTGTTACCACAAACCTATCCTGAGTTTTGATTTTGAAAATATGTTCTTCTTGCTCAGGAGGCACATCAGATAAACTGTGCAGTCCTGCCTCTCCCAGGAGTCAGCCAACAGCTACAGTAGCTAAAGGTACCTCTTGGCTATAGGGTTTTTTTTTCACATTTCGGCATGCTGAGAGCTTAACATTGACTTTCACAAGTGAAAAGAGTGAAAGAATGAAATGAAAATGCCTCCTCATGGTGTGTTGGGTTACAAGCCTGTCCTTATCATGGCTCAGGAAATAAAGCAGTGGCATTAGGTGGATACTCTTTGGCAGCTAGAGGCACTTTTAGGAGGTTCCTAAAGCACCACATCTCCTCTAGCCCCTCAGAAGCTCTAGGGGCTTGGTGGGGCAGTGGCCAGCAGAAAGCACTGTGCTCAGGGCTGTTCCATTGCATGATGCACAAGAGATTGGGTCAGGCAACCTTTTGGGCAAAAAGATCCCAAATCCTAGAATCCTTTAGGTGGGAAGAGAGCTCCAAGATCATCCAGTCCAACCATCCAGCCAACACTCCTGAGTCCTCTGCTAAAACAGAATCAGAATCTGTCAGGGTTGGAAGGGACCACAAGGATCCCCCAGTTCCAACCCCTCTGCCATGAGCAGGGACACCTCCCACTAGATCAGGCTGCCCAGAGCCTCCTCCAGCCTGGCCTTCAAGACCCCCAGGGATGGGGCCTCAACCCCCTCCCTGGGCAACCCATCCCAGGGTCAAATTATACAGTTTGATGTAGCAGCCAGGGCTCTGTAGCTCTGTATCAATTTAATGAGTGGTGAATTCTCCCCATTTTCTGAAAGAGTGAATTATAGAATTATTTGGGTTGGAAGGGACCATTAAAGGTCATCTGGTCCAACCCCATCCTGCAATGAGAAGGGACATCAACCAGATGAGGCTGCTCAGAGCCCCATCCAGCCTGACCTTGAGTGTTTCCAGGGATGTGGTTTAAATACTCAGGCAAGTTCCCCAGCTCCTTCTATCAAACATTTGCTCAGATCTCATCATACCTGTGGTTAGGCCACATTCATACTCCATTCTGTTTGCCATTCCTGTGCTGGTCTCTCACAGAAGCTATGGAGGGATTATCAATTTTAATTTTTTCATAGATTTTACCTGAAAAGCCAGGATAAAAATGGCCTAGGAGCTTATGACATTAGCTGAGCTTCTACAGGCAATGGTATCAAGTGAATGCTGGTAAATTGGAAACAGCCACCACCAGACACACTCCCTTAATTCATATTTATGTGCCTAACCCATATTTTAATTAAATAAGTTAAAACCCCTGTAGATGTTATGCTCAGAGCTCATCTCTGCTGGAACAATGCATCAAATTATTTCTTTGCAAATCAACGAGAGACACCAAATTCTAGAATGTGAGTTTTAAATTCAACCCCAGTTGTACACAGCCTGAATATTTTATAATATTTTGACTACTACAGAACAAGTTGTTTTCTTAACAAGTATTAGTTTTGCACATAAAGCATCACAAAATTAGACATGTGTAAAAAAAAAAACATGAAAAAATCTGCAATTAAGTGACAAACGTTAAAATAAAATAGAATTTGGTTGGAAAGCAAGTGAATTTACTAGGGGATTTTTAAATGGATGTTCAAGATTTTCCTGAACTATGTAAGTCTCCAACAAGTAGGAGACACCTTTAATGGAATTCTCTTGTGATAATATTACAAAAAAAGAGGTTTTTTTCTGAATTAGAACAAAAAAAAAGTTAAAATATCACATCATCAAAACTGCAGGCATTGCTAAGATAATTTCTACCCTTTAGTCAGTGGTGACAAGTCCTGAGGGGTGAAGGAGCAGGATGAAACAGTGACTGTTGGCACATTCTCCACCCCAATTATCACTTAATCAACCCTAGCAGTGTCAAAAAAGCAATGCAGGAATGTCAATCCATCTTCAGCTCTTGGCTCCCCTGTGTCCCAGGAGCTCTCCTGGTTTTCAGCATCTTAAAACCTCTTTGTGAGACTCTGAGCTCTCTCTTATTAATAGTTTTTATCTTTTGCCACTGCTACAAGTTTCCCCTTGTTGTTCCTGAGACTTTTCCCAGACTTTGTACCTCTTGAGTGCAGGAAACAGGAACCCTGAGCAGGATGAGCATTGAAGATAACTGAACAAAGAAAATAAGAGAAAATAAGTATTTATTTATATTTCTTTTGAGAGAAACTGAAGAGATAAT
This sequence comes from Merops nubicus, assembly GCF_000691845.1. Taxonomy (NCBI): domain Eukaryota; kingdom Metazoa; phylum Chordata; class Aves; order Coraciiformes; family Meropidae; genus Merops; species Merops nubicus. Next base: position 32,264 of record NW_008586126.1, on the reverse strand, counting down.
TTGATTTGGATCTAGTGGATCAGAAGAGAGATGAAAAAAGAAGAAAGCCATGGTTATCCTGGAGATGGAATTCCAGCACAGCCCCAAGATCCTCAGAAAGAAGTTTCAAGAGCATCTGTAGCAATCCTTAACAGCAACAGACTTCTTAACATCTTCTCTCTGTTATCATTTTCCCTTACTGCAAAAAAAGGGAGACCCTGCTGTCCAGGGTTTGGCTAGGATAGAGTTCATTATCACCAGAAGCTGGGAGGGGCCACAGCCACAGGAGGTGTTCTATACCATATGACATCATGCTCAGGGCATAGGAAGGGATCTGGCCAGGGGAAGATTCCCTTCTGGCCAGGCAGGGGGGTCCTGGGTGCTGAGCAGTTGCATTGTCCACCACTTATTTTCTATATTATTTCATCAGTGTTATTACTGTTGTTTCTTCTCTCTTCATGTTCTATTAAACTTCCCTTACCTCAACCCTCCTTCCCACCCCACCTAGTAGGTGATGGAGAGGAGCCAACCAGCTATACTGTGGGTTTATGGTGTGCTCCTGGCACTGTGCTGTGTAGGTGCCACCTGGGTGCTTCAAAAGGAGATTTGGACCATTCCCCACTTGTGTGCTGGTGATGCCACCATGACTGACAGCAATTTGTTGTGTGTCTAACCCTCACCTCCAACACTTCCCTCCAGTACCCCTGGCAGTGAGTCCTGCAGTTGAAGGGACCTTGATGAGCTCTCCAGCCATGGATACACTGCAGAAGATGTTTCCCTAACAGGCCAGCTTGCAGTAAGGTTTACAGATGAGGGAATCTGGTGCTCCAAAATGGATTTTGGAAGTTAAAGTCAACGAGCACCTTCCAGAGCCTCTCAGTACCAGGAAGCACCAGGTTCTTCCCCCCTAAAAAAGCTTTGTGTGTGCTGCAAAGGTCTTCTGTCAGCTCTGTGCCTGGATGGCAGAATTCAGCTTCTTTCCACTAGCATCTTCTACAACTGGAAGTATTTGAGTCCTCATTACTAAAAAGGTCTTGGGAGACTTGAGTTTTGCTCTGCCTTCAGCTGCTGGGATTTCTCCAGGCTTGAGAAGAGCAGGTGAGGTGGAATTCCTGGTTGCTTGTGACAGTTAGCAACATCTTCAAGTATTACCCATACAGGAGCCTCCAATCTCCAGGACATGGGAATTTCTTCCTTCCATGGCTATTGCTGAAGCTTAAACAGTCATGACTTCAAATCACCAAAAGGAAACCTGTGCTTGGACTGCAGGGGTAGATTTCCTCAGATCTCTTGAATGTGATAGACTTGTCCTGGCTCAGGAAGTTGATGTTTCCATCTTTCCAGTGGGATTCTCCAGACACTGCTCTACACACACTGCCTGAGTGTGCTGGGTGAAACTGCAGCCGTTGCTCAGCCCAAATCTTCCTCACCAAGCACCTCAGAGCCTCAGGATCAAGCCAGTGTGATGATGGCTGCAGAGGAGATGGGTGTGGAGAGGGGAGAGATGTGTGGCAATCTGCCACCCCCCCCTCCAGGAGCCAATAAACAAAACCTCTACCAGGAATTCAGACCTGAGGTAAAGAGTTTATTTTTTTCAGAATTTCATTTAGTTTCTTTACAACCACTAATTGCAACTCTCTGTGCAGAGGGTGTGAAAACCAGTATTGCAAGGGAGGGAGGTGATGGCACTGGTTTATTTGTTTCACTTCTGAGATGAAGCCTCTGAGGGGAAGGCATAACCTGACCTCCTGAAGAGCCAGGAGGAAGCACAACCCCTGGTCAAACACCAGCTTCCCACCCTGAGACACACAGAGAGCTGCTCGGGTGTCCTGCCAGCACGGGAGTGGAGGGAGGGACAGTCCTGCCTTGCTTTCATCTCACTGTTTCCCACAGGAGTGATGCTGTGGTGGCTGCTGCCCCTCTCCATCCTCATTAGACCCTGGACCAAGCGCTCCTGAGACCCTGGTTCCTGTGAATAAATCATCACTGTGGAATCACAGGTTTTACTTATCAAGCAAAGAGACTATTTCAGAACTGCTGTGAGGTTATTGAAGAGCTAGAGACACGGCCACATAAGTCAGAAAAACTCTGAAATAAAATGACAAATAAACCCATAAATCTCACTTGGAAGAACACCCTTTACTAATATTCAGTTCCCTCCTAGCTTTGTCTCATGAGGATCTGGGTGACTGGAACAGCACCCACCAGACCCTTTAATTGCATCAAATCCAGGTGCTTGCTCAAAGCCAACGTTTAACCATGCAAATGAAGATTTTTGTGTTGAAGGTAAATTCCAGCAGCTCCGACGTGTACCAGCAGCTGCTCTGTGTCTGCAGCTACTCTTTGTTTTCACCCAAACAAGTTTTTGCATGTGCATCCGTTGTGCCTGTTTATGAAAATGTCATTTGTAAATATTTACTTTATATTTTAATGAGCTCTGTTAACAGCCCTCAGGATGATGTTGCCACCACAGCAACTGGCTCAGCACTGACAAATATTTAGGCTGATATTTAACAGATAGTTCTCTGCGGTGAATCCCATCTTAAGCTGTTCCTACTCCCTGCTTCTTGAAGTACCTATACAAGTCAATACCATCATCTCATCACTTCCTTTTCATCTGCAGCCAAGTAAATATCTTTAATTAGACTCAAGTAATGTGGATTGTGCCCTACACGGAGGCCTGAAATTGGATTACATCTCAACAGCTTCAATTTTCTTATCGTTGGATCATAATTATCATCAAAGTCTGGATCTGGGAAATTGGTGCTGCTAGAGCTTAGATGACTTCTCAGAGGGGGTGGAACTGGGGGATCCTTGGGGTCCCTTCCAGCCCTGACAGATTCTGATTCTGTTTGAGCAGAGGACTCAGGAGTGTTGGCTTGATGGTTGGACTGGATGATCTTGGAGCTCTCTTCCAACCTAAAGGATTCCATGATTCGTGCAGCAAGGTGGTAGCAAAGATAATAAAATCTTTTGTCACCTCAATCACTTTAAAAAACCCACCACCTTTCTGAACTTATGTCCTTGGCAGATCAAGCACTGGCCCAGGAGGTGGTAGCAAAGATAATAAAATCTTTTGTCACCTCAATCACTTTAAAAAACCCACCACCTTTCTAAACTTATGTCCAAGGGTAATGACCTTGGCAGATCAAGCATTGGCCCAGGGGCTATTTTGTTGTACCTGTAGCCAAGACACCCCCAGTTTGTCAGTTCATCTTTCCTGGAGGATCAGTGACACACAGAGTGCTCCACATCAACCTGAAATTTCCTCCAGCAAAGGGCTAGGGCCAGCTGCAGCCGTGCCAGATGGAGCTGCAGGTGGACATCCATCCATGGCTGGGTGCCAGCAGGTATCCTGCTGTCCTGCACAGGGCTGTCACCACACAGGTCACATCTCAAGCAATTACACATTGAGAGCTCGTTTGTTGGGAACTGCACAGGCTGTGGCCTCTCTTCTCCCAGCATTCAAGTGGGAACCACCCAAAACACTCAGTGCTTGATCTGTAGCCATGAGTGACTGCATCCAACAGCCTCTGGGTTGTTCACAGGGTTTGGATTCACTCGTTAGCAGAAGGTCAGGAAGATGACAACAGCTCTTCCTCCATGGGAGACTTCAGGTCGACTCTTGGGTGTTTCCCATGAGTTGGCAGTGGGGTTATGCCAGAGCCATCATACTCAGGTCACCAAGCTGTCCTTGATAGGGCCTTCCCTTCTTCTTGAGGACTTAAAACTCCTGGTCAGCAGAGCAGCAAAGGTGGGAAATCCACACACCCCGTGTGGTTTTTATTATGCAGGTAACAACTCCCATTTCCAGCCCTCGTGAGCTCCTGGGACACAAGTCATCATCTCCTTGCAAGCCAGTTTGTCCACTGCCTTGTGGTGGGTTAAAGACCTCCCAGCCAGTTAATCTATTCACAAGGGTTTGGAGGGACAGCACGAGGGGCAATGGCTTTGAGCTGGAAAAGGGCAGATTGAGGGTAGACATGAGGGAAAAGTTCTTCAGTGTGAGGGTGACAGATCCCTGGAATAGGTTGCCCAGAGAGGTGGTGGAGGCCCCATCCCTGGGGACATTCCAGACCAGGCTGGATGAAGCTCTGAGCAGCTTGATCTAGTTGGAGATGTCCCTGCTTGTGGTGAGGGGTGGGACTAGATGAGCTTTGGAGATCCCTTCAGCCCAGACACTCTGTGATTCTATAATTTCTATATAATACACTGTATCTGCAAGCTCCCCTTATAGCAGAGGTCACTTTTAGCAAACACTTTCACTGCTGGAAGTCACCAGAGATGATGGTTCCTTGGGGCATTCTGCAAAGGAGGCTGTTCAGGCTGATGTGTGATGCTGAAGGTTATTTTCAAGGCTTGAGGGTTGCTGTGGTGCTGTTTCTGAGAGGGATGAGATCCCTAAGAGTCTGCTCCTGATTTTGGCTTGGTTGTGCTGCTATTTTAAATAACACCAATGGCTCCCAGGAGAGAGGGTGGATTTATTCTCCCTGCTATTCATTGCCACTAATAAATACCAAGTGGCAAACAGCAGCTAGACTGGAGGATACCCTGCCCCAGACTGAGATCCCCCAGAGGATGTCACCACTTCCCACTAAACCAGAAGCATCAATCCTTGCCAAAAGGAGTTTATTCCAGCCATCCTGGGCTTCCCTGTGTAGATGCAGAGGAGAGCAGCAGGCTGCCAGCAGTGAGCCTGCTGAGGAGAGAGCGTGGCCCCACGAGGAAGCTCTGGGCTGGCTGCTGGAGCTATGGGGAGGTCACAAAGGACCATCTTGGTGCTGTGGTTTCCCAGCCAGAGGAGGGTGCAGGGCTGTGATCTGTAGCCATGACTGACTATACATCATGTTTGGTGAGTCAGATTAATTCCTAGAAAGAAAAAAAAGGGTAAAAATCTATTGGCCTGACTCCTTAATTAGACAGCTTTTGCTTTCTTCATGCAGAAGGCAATTAAGCCCATGCTGGGGAAGGCTGTTCTGGTGTCTCTGGAAGGACCTGGAGTGGACAAAGGCAAGCTCTCTGCAGAGCCTCAGCGTTGCTCTGATGTTGGGAATCAAACCAGCACTGGTGGGAGCTGAGCTGCCTGGAGAGCCCGTGGACCCTGCTGGAGCTGGGAGCTGGCAGAGCCCATCCAGCTGCCAGGCTGGGGCAAATACAGAGATGGGAGACAAGTTCCATGTTTTACATGTCCTACCAGCTCCACTCCTTCTCCTCCAGCTCCAGGGGAGCACATGGCTCTGGAGCTGCCCTTCCTCAGCTGCTGACAGGGTCTGACCAGGGGCAGGGGTGCTGGTTCCCTGCACATCCCTCTGCCTCTGCGCTGGCTTTTGGCTGCTTTCAACTCCAGCATCAAGTGTGGAAGCTCCAGCTCAGCCTGTGGAGCTCCCTCAGGTAGTAACTGGGACTTAGAGCACAAAAAAGACTGTGATCAAGTTATTAATAGAAATATTCTTTTCCCTGATTTGTTAAATGTTCACAGCTCTGCAAATGAAGCTGAAGGAGCAGCCTTGGTCATTTTTAATGGTTGGACTTGATGATCTTAAAGGTCTCTTCCAACCTAAAGGATTCTATGGTTTTGCAGGTGCTGCTGCAGGTTGGTTCTTCAGCAGCCCCTCCACAGTGAACCAGTATCCTGTGTGGGCTGGGATTTCAGCTCACAGGGGACCAGCCAGTTGCTCTCCAATGGTGAAAAGGAAAGAAGGATGGAGAGAGAACTTTGTGGCTTCAGGAGAGCAGGTTGGTGTCTGCCTCAGCCTCCAGGCTCCTGTGCAGGAAAGAACACCCAGAAACCTGCCAGTGGGGTCTCTGAGCAAAACCTTGGCTGCTGGGGGTTTAATGAGGGACTGGAAGGGCATTACCTTGGCATCTGAAAGGCAGGATGGGAAGTTCTGTAGCCCTCTGAAGGGATCTGCAAAGTATCCAAACTATCTGAAAGCAATGTAAAACTCACCAAACTTCAGGCTCACCAGCAATACAGAAATCTCATGTTCCTGGCCAGCCTCTGGTCAGACAGAAGTTGGCTTCAGAAGCACAGATTCCTCCTCACCACCTTGCCACTGAGCAGCTTTGGGAAAACTGTCTCCCCCCTCTCTACCTCTCACTACCCCCAGGCACATTTTGTCTCATCTCTGCTGATTCTACACTCTCCTGGTTAGAGGTCCTTTCTTACCCACCTTAATACAGCCTCCCAAACTCCACCAACTGTGGCTTGTTAGTGCTGTTTATTGTAAATGAGTCAGAGAGAACAGGGCTAGAAGAGACCTTGGGAGGTCACCTGGTCCATCTGCCTGTTCCACAACAGAGTCGGATACTGATCTAATCTCTGCTGGACCTCTGCCACCACCTACTCTGGAACCATGGTAGAGGCTGCACATTTTCCCTGGTAAGCTGCTCCACGGCTGCACTATCACCTTTACCATGAGGAAACCTCCCCGAGTACCTGAGCAAAACATCTGCATCTTTTCATGTCCCTCAAAGCCACAGAGAGCGTGATGTTCTCCTGGCTGCAATATTTACTCTGTTTGAAAACTGGCACCATATCCCCACCACATTTACCACTGCCCTGGTCATTCCTTCCCTAGACTAAACAACCCCAGAGACTTCCCTCACAGGCACCAGTGCCAAAAGCAGCAAAGCCTTGACAATAATTTCAGTCCCACTAAAGCCAGCAGTGTGCACCTGCAGCCCAGAAACCAGCCAGAGCCTGGGCTGCATCAGGAGGAGTGTGGCCAGCAGGTGGAGGGAGGGGATTCTCCCCCTCTGCTCTGCTCTGGTGAGACCCCCCCTGGAGCACTGCATCCAGCTCTGCAGCCCCCAGGACAGGAGGGATGTGGAGCTGCTGGAGCGTGGCCAGAGAAGAGCCACGAGAATGATCCGAGGGCTGGAGCAGCTCTGCTGGGAGCACAGGCTGAGGGAGTTGGGGCTGTTCAGCCTGGAGAGGAGAAGGCTCCCAGGGGACCTTCTTGTGGCCTTCCAGGATCTGAAGGGGGCTCCAGGAAAGCTGGGGAGGGACTTTTTAGGCTGTGGGGCAGTGGCAGGACTGGGGGGAATGGGGCAGAGCTGGCAGTGGGGAGATTCAGACTGGCCGTGAGGAAGAAGTTCTTCCCCAGGAGAGTGGGGAGAGCCTGGGAGGGGTTGCCCAGGGAGGGGGTTGAGGCCCCATCCCTGGGGGTCTTGAAGGCCAGGCTGGAGGAGGCTCTGGGCCGCCTGATCTAGTGGGAGGTGTCCCTGCTCATGGCAGGGTGGTGGGAACTGGGGGATCCTTGGGGTCCCTTCCAGCCCTGACAGATTCTGATTCTGTTTGAGCAGAGGACTCAGGAGTGTTGGCTGGATGGTTGGACTGGATGATCTTGGAGCTCTCTTCCAACCTAAAGGATTCTGTGATAAGCACATCACTTCCACACCCTTGCTGATACCCAGCACTGTCTGGCTTCACAGAAGCCCGAAACTCAAAGTGAAACTCAAGCACTGAGACCTCACAGAGAGCTGTACAGGTGGATGCAAATCCAGTGGCTTTGTGCTGCAGCAGCTGGGGGTGGGTGTGGTGGTGGCTGGGAAAGGTGAGGGAACAGCCGCCTGGCACTGGGCAGGGAGAGGCTGTTCTCCCCCAGCCTGGGGCCAGCTGGCAGGGGTGAGATGGGATGAGACCAGATGGGATGGAGGAAGGTCTGAAGGGCAAGGAAGCAGCAACACGAGGAGGGACATGCAGCTGGAAAGCCACAGGAGGAACTGCAAGCTGTCTCTGCAGCCCATCCTCCTGAGAAGGAAAGTGAGGACTGCCTTGGTGTCCTACCGTGGCTCTGGTGCTGGGCTAGAGGCAGGGCCCTGTTCCACTTCTTCCTCCAGAGCACATGCTGCCATTCGGGTTAGGGTTAGGGCCTTTTTGCTCCTGCTCCTGCCCTGAAGCTTTTTTGAGCCATGGAGCACCATGCCAAGGACCATGACAACCCTCAGCGACCAGCTGGGTGCCTGGGAAGGGCTTGGGAGAGGTTGGGACTGAAGCACAGCACTCTGCTGCCAGGTTAGGGGAAGCAAAGCCAAAGATTGACACACATGGCACCACTAAAATGCCCTTCTTTACCTTATCTCAAGGGACAGGAGCTGCAAGATGACCTCTGGAGGTCCCTTCTAACCCCTAACATTCTGTGATTCTGTGTGGAATTTGAGAAAAACATCTTTTAAGCAAGACTGGGAGTGACTAATAGTCAGCATATTAATTCCCCATTACAGATAGGCATCAGACCACATAAACAGCAAGCTCTGAAAGGGCCAGGTCATCTGAACACCAACAGCACCCAAAGGGGTCCCGGGGCTGCCAAACTACCAGGAATGTCTCCCTGTTTTTCAGATGGTTTCAGGACAACGTCATCCTCCACTGGCCATAAAGCCAGAACGTTGTGAGCTGGTGTGCAAGGCACACTCCTTTCCACTGGCATTTACTCTTCCTCATCCTGAATACACCAGGCAGGACACGAGTTACCCTTGGCAGAGCCACCACAAGTGGATCCTTTTACTGTCTACATTCTGCAGTTCTTATCTGAGCATTGCATCTGACACGGCGAGGACAAAACCTCTCTGTGGACATCATGTGCTGAGCAGAAGTCCTTGCTGATGAGCGCTCACAAGCAGCTCCTTTCAAAGCCTTGACCACTTCTGACCTTCCCTCCATGTGACTTAAGGTCACGCTGGATTCTTAGGCTAAAACTTCTGTGCTATCAGAGAAACTCCAGAGGGAAGGCTGTTTGTTTTCACCTTCCTCTGAGTGTCTTGTCGAGCCATTTGCTGCTGCTCAAAATCCAGACAAACAAGATAACCCCACACGCAAATCCTGTTTGTGCTGTTGGGCTTCTTCACTCTAAATAGAGCTGGGTGGAGGAGCTCTGGCCCATAACCCAGTGGAGTGGGGTCTTCTCCTTACCTGCCCCATGGCCTTGCCACCGACAGGGGCAATAAGCCATTTTCCCCGAGTTGTTCCACCAGACTGGATTTTAGGGGTATAAAAGCTGAACAAACTGTCAAAAAATGCTGCTGGTGCTTTGCTTGCAGTCAACAGAGAGAGGGAGGGACTCCACACGGGTGACCCATCCCACCTCTCCTGGGTGCCCTTGTAAGGATGGGGTTACTCACTCTCAGGTGCCTCCCCTTTGGTGACAGCCCTGGCTGCTCCTCAGGGCAGGAGACTCTGTCTCATCCACGGGCTGCAGGCTGGTGGAGCCACACTCTCACTGCAAGTTCTCCTCTCACTCCATTTCAAACCTGGAACTGCTCCATGCAAATGAAAAGCTCATTTTCAGAGGGGTCTTCCAGATGCTTCACACAAACCCTCTGGCAACTGGCTGGTGAAGCTGGGCTTACAGTAGCCCGGCTCCAGCTGAGCAGAACGTTCAGCCTGAGCTGAGAGAACAACTCACACCAGTGTGGCACTGAACCAGTGGGCCAAATTCTCCCCAACTTTTTGGTTTTCAGAGCCTTTATTTTTTTCCACAGCATGATGTTCCCTGGGCATGCTCATTCTTCTGGTGTCTTAAGAAGTCTGGGCATGAGCTTGTGTTGGCTTTGACATCCCTCAGTGGCTCAACTCTTTGATAAAGACTGATAGTGAGAGAGGAGTTTGGGTGGGTTTTCAGTTGGGTGGTTTTTTGGGGGGGTTAGTTGGTTGGTTCTGTGGGCTTTATGGTTTGTTTTTGTTTTGTTGGGTTTTTTTCTTCACTCTGTGCCTTGACTCTGTCCCAGCCCGAGGAAAGCCAAATAGAGGTGACTGAATCTTCAAGGCTCTCTGTATCTCCTCCAGAGAATATTTCCATGGGATCCCAAAGACATGTAAACAGACCAACTGTGCAAGGATGGAAATCCTGTTCAGGGCTCAGCTAGGCTCTTTCTTTAACGTCCTCTCTGGGACATCTTGGAAGGGATCATAACAATGGCCAGAGTTTTGTCTTTTAACAAACATGCCATATCTTGGCTCCATTTCCTCCCTTGCTTATCACTATTTTGTTAGCTTGAAGATAACTTCCAGGAGGTCTGCTCTCACCTTAAAGTCTGATCAAAGCAAATTCCCTGGTTTTTAAGAAGTTATAGGGGAAAAGGGTGGATGTCTTTTTGTCTGGTGACAGTTTATTTTAATCTGACTGTTTTCTCCTGTTGTAATCCACGAGCACTCATGTTTTCAGAAGGCTTGCCAGTTATGATGGGTTTCCTTGACGTTCCTGTAGGAGACAAGGCTAAACACAGCTGGCTGGTGCCTACAGGCCTTAGGAGCCCTGCAGGACCTGAGACAGTAAAAATAAACTGCACTTCAGACATACTCAAGCCAAGGGCTTCTTCAGCCAAATCCTTTGTAAATAGGCAAAAAATCAAAGTAGATACAGGGGGACACATTTTTTTTGTGTGGGGTCACTCCAGTAGCTCCCCTGGCACTCTGCTCAGGATTGATTGGCTGCTGTTTGTCCTCTACAGAAATCCTTGTGCTAGGAACAGACATGGGTCAGAAACCAAGCCTCAGCTCCTCAACTTTATGTTTATGCAAACGAATAGAGAAGAGCCACTAGAAGAGACAGGATGCATGGAAGTGTCAGTATAACATTGCATTTAATGAGTCTTCATTAACTGACAGAGCTGAAACAAAAATTTAATGATAATATGTGCCTAAACACACTGAGATATTCAGAAAGCACAGGAAGAGGAATGCTTGTGAGGAGGAGACAGACACCATCCTGCATCATCTTTGATTTGCAGTCCATGTTTTGACTGAAAAACAAAACAGAGAGTGTGTCCAAACTCCATCAAGCCAAAATGCCCCACTTCTTCTCCTAGCTAGTGGGTTGGTGGTGGTTGTCTCCAGCTTGTAGGCTTGATTTGCAGTGCAGAAGAAGAGACTTTCCTCCAGATGGGCCTTCAGAAGAGGAGCTTAACTTAGATCCTCAGCAGTTGCATCTAGATTGCTGTACCTGGGCACAGGTCCAAGCTGTGGAGGCACACTCCAGACATGCCCTAGTCCAGATGCTCACCAAACTCTGAGCTTTTGTGTTGCCCAGCTTTCCACAGAGAGACAACCCAAACCAGATGGCAACAACAGCCTGCTGTGAACAGGCCCACGGTGAGGGTGGTGGGTGGGTCTGACCAGGACATGGCAACCCCTGCACCCCTGGACAAGCTGGACTTGATGATCTTGGAGGTCACTTCCAACCTAAAGGATTCTATGATTCTAAGTGGAAATGAGCATCTGCAACCCTTCAAGGGGCCGTGGAAGAAATGTGTCACTTAAACCCTGCATGAAAGGGGGGGGAGACAGCTGCAGAAAAACATTTCAACACAGTGACATAGTTGGGCATGAACTGAGACATTAAAAAAGGACAAATGATGAATTGGGAAAGCTTTAGGAGTTTTTCCAAGCACTAGGCTCTTGTTTTGTTTTCAAATGTACCACATCATAGGAAAGGGGCATAGTTCTGTGATGTGTCTCCTGGAGAAACTGGAATTAAATGTTATTCTTAGGAATAGTCTGTGCAGGTGTTCACCAGATATTAACAAATGTTTCACTATTAATTGCATGAGGCAGTTTCTATAGCAAATATTTCATCTTCCAATTCACACAGCTCCTCTCCTGTTGCCTCTCTCCCTTTAAAAAAATATCTGTGCTGAAAAAAAACCATTATGCACAACTTTTATAAATCAATCAATATGCTCCCAAAATAGCAGCACACATTACACATGTGCTGCTCCTGAAAGCCCCTAAATTACTTGGGTGGATCCCTATCAGGGAGCAGAGATGAAAACACATGGTTTAGGTGATCAGTAGAGGGTTTGGTTTGTAAATCAGGGAATACTGGGAGTAATAATCAGAGCAGAAAGTGAGGGAAAGGTGCAGGATGAATTGTGTTCCCACACAGCAGCCAGTGAGTCACCCTGGACTGAGACCAGTTAAATTCATCACAGAAACTGGTGCCTGTGTGCAGCTCTCAGCCTTTCATCACAGACATGAGCAGGCTGGTGCCAGAGCTACAAGTGCACAGCCACACACACACAGAGTCCCTTCTCACAAAGGGAACCCCCACGTCTAAAAACCATTGAGGCAAGGGGTGGGTGGGAGAGATTTACACCTGCCTTTGGTTCTCCTGGGTTGCTTTTCAAAGTAAATCCAGCAGAATATATCACAGCAATATTCTGAAGGGGCACAGTGTGTTTCTAAAAAGCATTTCTTCATTAAAAATGCATTTAAAAGCACTGAAGTCTGAGGTAGGGATTACTATTAGAGAAGGCACTCGAGGTTTGCTTTCCTAAGATTGATCTGGCCCCTGTGTAAAGTCTGCCTGGGGAAGTGCCAGCTGCTTGGGTCTGGTGTTTGTTGGGGTTTTGTTTAAACTGCTGTGCCCATGTTGAAGAAATCTGCTCAGGAGTATTGCAGTGCAAGCCATGCTTTTCTGTAGGAACAGATCTATTTTGGAGCGTGGAGGGGGAAAAATCAAAGCTTGACATTTTTTTTCCATGTTCAAAGACATGTCTTCAATCCATAGATTTATCTGAGTCGCTGCCAGCTTGACACCACTGAACCTGGAGGAGCTGCACGCTCCTGTAGAGGAGCTGAATTTGTTCCTAAACATAAATATGAATAAACAGAGCATCTGCAGCCACTCCAGATACACTGAACTGACAAGGGCTATCCATCCTCCTGCTTCGGGGTCTCTAATCTGATCACCAGCTGAGGTCAGGCAGAAATCTCCCCCACTGGTATAATATTGACTAATTGGATTCATTATAAGCCTTTTATGTCTTTCTCTAAAAAATCTTCTGTTAGCCACTAGATGGACCAGCAGCCTGTTCTGGCATGGCAATTCCTGCATGTCTGAGCCACAGAACACTTGGCAGTGGTCGGTGCAGCTCCTGTGAGCAGCACAGAATCAGCAGCACACCAGCTGGAAGGGACCCCTCCTGCAGCCCCACGGTGGCACCCAGCACTCCAGAGGGGGCCTTAGTCAGAGGAGGGGGAAGAACAGGAGGCTTCTTGCCATGGAGGACACATTGATGGAATATCTGATTTGTAGACATCTGATTTATTTGATTGACAGTGTTTGAAGTGCACATCATCCGACCTGACGTCCAGACAAGGGTAAGGAAATTAGAATAGAACAGAAGATAGAATAGAATAGGATAGACCAGACTAGACTAGAGAATAGATAATGTAGCATACATTATTCTAATATTAGAATAGAATAGGATAGAACAGAATAGAATAGAATAGAATAGAATAGAATAGAATAGAATAGAATAGGATAGAATAGGATAGGATAATGTAGTGTAGCATCAAACACCTCTGCAGGCTGTGTACAGGAACAAGAATCCTGAGACTGGACATGAGCCAAGGCTGCTTTGTGAAGCTCTGCCTTATCATATGCCAACCTATCTCCTTTATTTTTAGAGAAGGAAAGCAGATGGGTGAGCTGGAATGGAGTACAAAATAAAAGCAGAGGTCCATGGTGGACTATGCAGAAAGAACAACAACTTACTTGTGATATGACAGAAGCACAAGGCTGTCAATGCCTCTCTAACAGCTCTTCCCATAGAAGCAAGAGCTGCACCTGCCTGTTAGCCACAAGGTGCTCAGGTGATTATCAGTGAGCAGAGAGTTGTGTGGGATGTAATTAGGAAGGTTGATCAGAGAGCAATTTCACTGCTGAGGTGGGGTCCATGCTGTCAGAAACAAGAGATTCTCCCAGACTGAGGGGACAGAGCAACAGATTCCTGCTTCCCAGCTTGCTGAGTCACAGGCCAAGGTGTATTTTCCATCCAAGGCTTTTCTTGCTGATATGTCACACTTCAATGACACTTGAGGCTCCAAATGGAGCAATCTTGTTTGTCTGGCCACTCGCCAGGGTAGCTGGAGACTTCTGGGCTGTGCACTGACAAGGGTTTGCTCCATTAAAAGCATCTCTGCTCTCATTCTGTCCCCGGGAGGAGAGAAAGCTGCAGAGCAGCAGCTTCATCTCTCTTTATGTGCAGAACACGAGTCCTCATAGAGGAACAAAAATAATACCCTTGGTTTCCCTTTGCACTTATCATCACCAGCAAACGTATCAACTGGGATGAATTTTTAGGTACTGGAAGCAGTTCCCAGTGGAGAAGTGTGTCTGTCATGAATCACAGACACAGATTGCCCCTGTAACCTCTGAAATAAATCCTGTTGCCTCTGCCTCTGAGGAGCAACCTCGTTGACAATTCTCACCATTGCAATGCACAGCAATATTCAGCTATTGAGGTAGCTGGATAATATTAATAGCCTAATATTCAGGCTACTGAGGTAGCCCCGGGAGGCTGGAGTTCTTCTAAAACATTGAATTTTCTTCATTTGACCTACTTACTCATATTTGGGAGGTTTTGAGGAAATCCTTCTAGCAAAATGGGTCTTGTTCATGCTACAGTCCATTTCTCACCCGCTGGAAGCTGGTCAGCAGGTGAGGGTGTTTGTCTGCCAGGCTGAGAGCATGGAAGATCCAAATTCCATGTTTCCCTGTGGGGAACCAGCAAGGTGTTGGCTCATTTGGCTTCACTTCTGACCTCCTTCACCTGAGCCAAAAGGGACCACCCAAAGAGAGGTGGAGTCCAGTTTCCGGGGTGTCAAATGGATTAGAAAAGAAAACTGAAATAATTTTAATGAAAATGATAATAATAAAGTGTAATATATAAAAATATACACAAAATCAGTGCTGAAGCTAATCCCCCCTTATGACAGGGACATCACCATCACCACTGATGCTGTGGGCAGGCACTGGGGGAAGTCCCAAAGTGGACTTGGCTGCAGGTGGGCACTGGATTTGGGACCTGGATTCAGGAACACATGGATTGGGATCAAAGGCAGAGTGGACAGGGTCCTCCTTGGATGCTGGATGCCTTGACTCTCGTGATCCCTCAACTTTAGGATGGATATGGGATGGAACACCTCGTGGGTCAGTTTAGGGTCACCTGTCCTGTCCACTCCTCCCTGCAAATGTGGCCTTTTGCTTTCTGTACCCCCAGTGTGGTCCCCAAGATTTAGTGGTGACCTTGGTCTGCACACCAGTCCAAGTCCCTTGGTAGTAACTAAACATGGAGCATTATCCCTGCTGGAAGCAGACACTGCAAAAACAGGCCATTAACTTCCAAAAGTGCAGTGCCTTAGAAGAGACTGAGCTGGAAAGTAAATTCACTGAACAGAATTAGTTCAGTTCTAACTCAGACCAGGCCCCTGGTGCAGAGGGGAATGCTGCTGCAGAAAGCCTCAGCTCTCAGGCACAAAAAGTGAAGGTTGAGGCTTTTTAAAAATAAGTGTGTAATTAAAATGATTCTGGCACAATCCAGCTCTTAATTTTGGAGAGGACGTGGAAGAGGGGGAGGGAGGGAGAGGACAATTAATTTATAATCTGGCTTTTAGCAAGGTGTAAATTCACCACCCAGACTCCCACCCCAGACAGGAAACCAGCTGCTGGAGGGGGCAGTGAATTTGTTGTTCCTCTTTGCACAATGACTGTGTGTGTTATTTATTCCACAGGCCTCACCATGACTGGGATAATTTTTAAGTTTTGCCTCTTGCCTTTTTCATGTTTTCAGATCAGCTATGCATTTCATCAGCCTCCTGCCCACCAGCAATCATAAAATATGAGTCTTTGTGGGAAAGCAGAGACGTAGAAAGAGTTTCTTATGAAACAGTGGCTGGGATTGTTCCAGACACCTCCGGCCAGCTGCTCTGCAGGCAGCAGCTTTGTGATACAAGGGACAGTAAACATCAGCTTTGGAAAGTCAGACGGTTGGGCCTTTTGGCTCCAGGCCCACAGAACAAGTTCTCCTGACTACTGAGGCATGGCTTGGAAAATAAAAGGGCTTTTTAGTGCTGATATCTTTGGACGCCACTGTGCAATATGGCTGGAACCAGTCCAGGGGGCTCCTACCTGCTCTGCATCTGAGGCTATAAAGCAAATCCAAACACATTGCTGCTTTCCTGGTCTTCCTTAAACTATCTCCTGCTATTAATTCTGCCCCGTCCAACCTTGAAGAACTCAATGTCACTGGGCTGCTGCATTGCTTGTGGTAACTAGAAATAGATGATATCACTGGTGGAGCAGCAGAGACTGCAAAATTGTCTTTTTTTCCCCAGTCTGCAATGCAGAAACTGTACCCATTTACATAAATCCTACCTAGAGAAATTCTGCATCTTGCACTCTCCTCCTGCCTGCGTTGTCAGGCAGGTCAGAAGAAGGCAACACTCCTTGCAAGGCACACGAGGCAGGGCTCTGTCACACTCTGGAGGGACTCACAGCTGAACTGTGTGGCACAGAGACAAAAAGGTGTCCAGCTCCTCTTTGCAGAGAAAGTAAACAGGCTGAGATGCTTCAGTTTGGAAGAGAAAATGAGGTGAAATCTAAAATCATTCAGCTTTCCAGATAGGTCAGGAAGTGTAAAATTGCTCACTGCAGGAGGGGAGCAGGGGACATTGGATTAAGTGATCAGGCAGAACCTTTCAAGCAGACTGAAGGGACCACTCTCACCCAGCCCATAATCCAGTGGAGGGAGCATTTGCCATCAATTTTTTACTGCTGTAAACTTCTGGAATGCCAAAAGTACAGACAGGTCAGTGAAAGAGGCTGTGGATGTTTGGCCTAAAAGGATAAGTAGCTCCAGAAGTCCCTGGAGCACAGGTTTCATTAGAGGTTGGGTAGATCCCCTCTGCCTGTCCCCTTTTATTCCACTCCAGCAGCTGTCAAAGACATGTCCCCGTGTCTTGATGGGCTTTTGATTTGACTCAGTGCAGCCACTCCTGTGTGATTTAATGAACCAGCTCCTCTTTGGAGTAAATTCCAATGCCTCCTATAAATTTGAAGCAGAAATGATTTCCTACATATTTGACAATTCCTGCTTTGTTTCGATTCCAGCATTTCTAAGGCTCAAAAGCTGCTCTCAGCCTCTGAACTTTTCCTTCGAGTTCAGGTCTTGTTGTGCTCAGCCTTACATTAAGAGAAGCATTAAAAATAATTCTTAAAATAAATCTACTGTAGTATTTTATTAGGTTGTCACGACGACTAGTGCCAAATGAGAGGCTGAACCTCTCAGATACCTTGGTGGTGGGGTGAGCACATCCTATACTACTGACACTCTGGATCTGAGCATGTGAAAGTACCTGGCAAGAAGGGGCAAATCAGCTGTAAAGGGCACATCCTTGACAATGATGGGAAGCCCCTGGACCCACCAGGACAAGACTGGGTACCACTGTGTGGCCATAGCCAGTCGGAGCAGCTCCCTCCTTCTCTGGCTGTTTCTGTAGAAGAGGGAGGACGTGGGAGGGTTCTGACCAGTTGTGCCCCCAGCTCTGGCAGCTTCCCGATGGGCCATGGGCACACACATCCTTCTCCCTCTCTCCATTCCTCCATCCCAGTTTTCAGTGAAAGGAAACCTTCAGCATGAGGGTCCCAGCAGATCTTTGTGCCTCTGTTCTTCCACCCAGCCTCTAACCATCACAAATATAAACTCTCTGGGGCAGATGTCCTGTCCCTCTGCAGCCTACAGGGCAGTCATGTCATGTGGACCATGTAACTTGGACCTCTCATCCAAACCAAAGAACAATAATCTCCTATCTCAACAGGGTCTCCACCCTCCATTATGATCAGAGACACAACCACCCTCTGTAGCCACAGAAGAACCCCCTGGCTGAGGATGGGGGTGCAGCAGCATGACCCATCCTCTCTGGCCCTTGCTGAAAGCCAAGACCAAGTGCCTGCCCTTGGTCTCACTGCAGCCTGGGGGGCTGCACAGCCCTGGGGGCCTCTGCAGTGGGTGTGCAGAGCAGCCACGGGAGCCCCTGGGCTGCCAGGACCTCTCTGACAGCTCTCCTGGGTTCCAGCCCCTCCTGAGGATGGGATCCAGCAAAGCAGAGCAAGGCTGTTAAATGCTGTGTTATCATCTGCTGGGAAGAGCAATCTGCCAGGGCTGATGCAGCCCAAAAATGAGTGCTCAGCAGTAGCCTCTACAATTTATCAAGAGCTCCAGCACGAGCCCAGTCCTCCATCTGTTTCCTGAGAACGAGCTGAGAGTCCTTCCTCCCAGCCACTGTCCTGCTCTAAAAACAAGGGCAGCCTCTGCAAAGCTGGAGCAGGGATGATGCCAAAGTGCCTGAGCTCACCTTGACTTGCTCTTCCACAATAGCCCTTTCTTGTGATATTTGGCACTGGCAGAAGGGGCTGTTTATTGGAAGCCAGCAGTGGCCTGGCTCAAAGGACACAGCAGCTTCCGTTTTAATTTCCTGAAAGCAGGGCCACCAAAAGGGCAAAGAAGGTTGGTGGAATAATTAAAAATAAAGATGGGCTGAACGTTTACTGGGGAGGAACCAGGACTTTCCTTCTCACTTCTGCCCATTCTCAGCCTCATGGAAATGGGGCAGTTTGCTGCACAGCCCCAAAATCCAGCGTGGAGTGGTGCTGAGCCCTGCTAGCATTCAGCAGAGCTCATCCTCTGGGTTATGTCTTAGAAACCAGCTGCAGAAATATTCAATCTTCCATGTAGTTTAATTTTCCCTGTAAATTCATAACATCTGATTCAACAGACCTTGGAATTCTCTGGCCAAAGGATATTTGATGAAGTGAAACTCCTTTCTAATGGGAGGCAAAACTACACGTACCTCTTCCCATCAGCACAGACAACAGGACCAGCATCTCTTTATTATTAGCACAGGCTTGAAGTTTAATTCTTCTCCACAGCTAGTAATGATGAGGCTCTTCTGAGGCTCATTGTGTCAACAGGAAATTTTCCATCAAGGCCAACAGACTTCATCCCTATGTTAGGAAAGGGCAGTTAGTGCAAGGTGATTGTTCCAGTATGCATCCATCCATCCATCCATCCATCCATCTATCCATCCATCCATCCATCCATCCATCCATCTCTTGGCCACCCAATTGCCATCATGATCACCCCTTGCAGTTTCCAGCTCTGCCACTCTTTCTTCTTGCCTTCTGGGATTTTGGGTATTGGATATTGAGTATTGGAGACTTTGAGACTCTCCCCTGGCTGACTTGCTCTCCTCTGGTTCCCCTTTTTCAGAGAGACAATTCAGCTTGTCCTGCAGCCTAGTTTGTCACAGGGGAAAATCCTCTTTTGTTGCATTATTATATCAACCAGCTGCTTCTTCCAGGATGCTGATGCTCATCCAGAATCTGAACAGAGCTGGGACTAGCTGGATGATTCCAGGAGTGAGTTCATCCTTACAGAGTGACTCTAGCTGAGAGATGAAATATTAGATGGGCATTTACAGTCAGGAGATGAACAGCAGTGCTTCAAAACGAGCGGCCCTTCTGCCCACCCAGTTCCCACAGGTGATGTCAGAAAGGACACCACACCCCAGCACTACCTACCAGTGAGGATTTCTGTCCCACCACCAGGGCCATTTTGCAATGAAAAACACTGCCAGTGTTATCTCCTGCAGCCAGGACTTGTCCCTGCACAGGGAGCCTGAGGCCGTGTGTGAGCTCCTGTAATCCTGTGACAGTCCCTGCTCACAGCTGGGCTGTTGTATCTCCAGCTAAGTGTCATGACAACAAGCTAGCTGGTGTTAGAACAATTCCCCCAGCTCCTGAAGCCCTGCAAACTCAGGAATAAACCTTGGGTTGAAGAGATGTTCTGAAACTCCCTGATAATTCTATGAGCTTCTAGCCAGCTCTCTCCCCCAGGATGGAGCCAGCCTGGCAAACACATCCTGACTCAGCTAGGGCAAGGGCTGTGCTGTGGCTGTCCTGAGTTGCCACCAGCTGCTGGTACCTCGGATGGATTGCTTGTATGGTGTCTGCTGGACTTTCTTTTCACAGAACTGGACACAGTTTTAGTAGGTAAGTGAGTGACTGAGGATGGTGGTACCTTGGATTGCCAGCACGAGGAGTGTTTCCTCCATAGGCACTCTGCCACACTGCCACGTTTCTCACAGGGCATCAGAGCCAGCATCATTTTCAATAGAAAATTTCATTTTTCAATAGAACAGCTATTGTTCTGCTTCCAAGAGAAGAGCAGCCAATCCTTGTCCTTTTAACTGGCCCTGGATCGTGAAAAATAAGCACAGAGAGGTGTCCAAACATCCACAGGGAGAGCAAGGGGAGATACACAACTATATATTTGGATTTCCTATACACACACAAATTTGTCCTACTTGCTTTAGGCACATAAACACATATGTCAGGACCTGAATCATATAAACTTATATCAGACGTACACACCCTCATTTCCACTGACACACATACAAACACAAACCTCCAATGAATATCGTGGTTCTGTCCCAATTTGTTGCAAGACAGAAGCAGTGTTTGTAACCTTAAACACCTGCAAATAAATGATATATCCTCTTGTGGAACTTAATGTTTCCAATAGTTTTGTTTTAGCCATGGGATGGCTCCATTTTAAGGTAACACTAAAAGAAATGAAACATTTATACTTTTTGTTTTAAAGCCTGTTTACTTTCTCTGCTCTTCTTTGAATTTCTGGGTTTCAGAATATGTTCAGCACCTCCCAGGCTCCTTTGGTGGGATGGCAGCTCTGCAATTTGTCTAGGTTACAAATTGCTTTGCTTTGCAGGTTTGTAGCTTGAACCAGAACTGCGAGTGGGGAACTCAAATGAATAAAATGAAAGAGAACCTCCAGGCACCACAGGAATTCATAGCCCAGATTGTCAGTGCCACCTAGAAAACAGGGAGAGATCAAATACTAATCCATGTGTGTCTGCAGGATGCCGTGGAATCCAGCATGGCCAAAAACTGACAAATCAGCCTGTTTTAAATATAAGATACACTCCTGATACATCAACAGGACGGAAGGATAGAGACTGGCTCTCCCAAGGCACTGTGAGACTTGCATAAATACTTGCCTATATTTACTGCACATATGAATTTCTGCAGTTAAGTTACTGTAGGCATGGTTTTTTCTTAATGAAGATTGCTTTGAACTGCTCTCAGACTACATTTAACAGCACATATTCCTGCACAATGCCATTTTATTGCTGACCCTCCCCTGCATACCAAGATGCAGTGGACGTGGTGAAAGCCATACAAGTTTCTATGATCCCAGTCAGTAGATTTATGATTTAATAAACAGCACAGGGAAAAAAAAAATCAGCTAAAACAAAAACACAATCTGCTGAGAGCACCTAATGGCTGCAGAGCTCAGGGAGAAGTCACAGCTTCATAAACTCCAACTGGTGTGGGCTCACCAAGGCCACTGCACATCCCCATTGCCCAGGGTGACTGAGGTGGATGTTACCATTCAGAGCCTTTTGGTTATGCTCAAGCTAAAATGAGGTCTTGCAAATTCTAATTTCCAGTGTCCCTGTTTTATGAAAGGGGCTTTGGAAGAGTAAAAATAGAAATGAGACTCACGGTCCTGTGTTTTCAGCCATTTGTTGTCACTACAGTTTATAGTCTCTAATTCTACAGAGGTTCTTTATCTGTATATTTAAACTTGTGTTTATGTTTTACCCAAATCTAGCCAATGTATTTAAATTTAAACCTATATCTACACATAGGAGCTTGGCTCAGTGAAGTCATAAAGCAAAATGTGGTCACAGCTGTCACAGCAAGTCAGGATGAAGCTGTAACAGTTCTAAACAATATGCAAACTGTGACATAGATTACAGCTAATGTCATAGGAGGGAAGGAACGTTTCTGGCACGGGGAAAAGATTGACACTGACAGCTAATGGAGGAAAAATATAAAACTCCCAAATCACACCAGCAGTACACACAAAAATTGAAGCTGTCACAGTGCTAAGAGCTCTAGAAAAGAAAACACAAAACTCTCTCTTCGCCAGCCAACAGCAAAATGAGGCAAAAGTGTGAAACCAAAGAGGAGTATAAATTCATTCCAATTGCTCCCAGATGCCTCAAGCAGGGAAAAGGAGGAGATTAAATCAGTGGTAATGAAAGAGGGGGAATCCAACGCATCCAAAGCAGAACGGCACAAAAGTAAATTGAAGCCCATGGTACTGGGACTAAAAACTGATCAGTCTTTTTCTAAAGGAGAACTCGAGCTGTGTGCAAGTAGAATGAGTTCTCTGTTAGGGTTGATTTAAGAGGAGAAGGAAAAAAAAAACCCAAACTCATGGATAGACCCCAGGAAGAAAAAGCCTGATTTAATTCTAACAAACTACAGTGAATGCTGCAGATGGAAGAACGACAGGGAGGTTTAAGAGGTGAGTGTAGAGCCCAGAAAAAAAACACCTTTTGAGACATTTCCTTGCACCTGACAGCACCCATGCCTTGCTGAGCCTTTAGTTCTCTCCTCTTTGTAAGCTCCATAATTATACTAGCTTGATATCCAGTTTTGAACACACAGATAGTACAGGATCTGAAAGGTTAAAACTAGGAGAAAGGTGACAGAATTAGTTCCTTCTCCAGCCAAAAAGTCTCCCAAAGAAGTGCTGGATATCCTCTGGCTTCAAATGTTCACTACAGCAGACACAGAACAGACAGCTGTGCATGGGCTTGCCCTGGCACAGGACAAAAAGTGGGTAACCTCACCTACCCTCCCAGTCTGAGCTTGGGTGAGTCATATTTGGCAGCTCTGCTTATAAATAAGAGCAGGTTTAGCAAGTGAAGCCAGCCAGCCTTTAAGTAGCAGCTCAATGCATGCCTCCTAAGAGGAGGAAGAGCTGGAAGTCAAAGAGCAAACCCCTCTTGCTGTGAGATGCTTTCCAGAGTTCAGTTCCACGTGGAGGAGCAGCAGCACTCCCAGCAGGAAGGCTCAGTGAGTCAGGGGCTGTCGGGAACTGGGATGAGGAAGCATTGCACAAGTGCTCACAACACAAATTGCTTATCATCCTGCCCTTTGTTCTTCAAACAGAGGTGATTTTGGCACTGGATCCCGTTCCAGGGAAAGCCAGGAGGGTGCTGGATGGAAAGCCAACCCCACCAGCACTCCTGTCCTGAGAGCAGCACCTCTGTTTCTCATTCAATGCTGCAATGCAAGATAAAGGAGGGGGAAATATATTTTTAGAAACTGGGACTGCTTTTTTTGTTGTTGTTGTCCTGTTTCTGTGTGGGCAGATTTATTTCAGAGCTGGTGGGAGAAAAAGCAACTTTCTGGTTTAACAGAGCTCCTACCTGTTTTCACAGCCCTTTGCACTATTCTGAAGTGCAAGGCAAAAGATGTTCATAGATCTTAGCAACAACAGAAAGTAAAACCCAAACCTCCACCCAGTTTATCTCCAGTCTGGTCCTGCCTTGTCTTGGGTCTTTGAGTGATGGGGTCTTTGGGTGATGGTAGAATAGTCACTGTTAGGGAACAGGTACAAGGATCAGTTCTAGCTGCTTATTTTGTGTGTGTGTGTGTTTTTGTGGATTGATGTTGCCATGTACTTTCTCTTTCCTACTCTTTTTCTATTTGCTGGTAGAAGAAAACATAAACATAGGTATATTTCCTGAAAAGTGCCCATTTTAAACAAAGCACCAGGTTCTAAGTGCTCACTCACAACTCACAATGTCCAACACTCCTCTCCAGTGCTGCCTCAGCACCCACCCTGCTTCAGATTAACTTCTCCAGGGAAAGGGAGAGTGATTGTCCTACTGATGTGGTAGGCAATTCATCTTGCTGTGAGTTAATGAAACCAGAGCAAAGAATCTACACAAGCACTGTTCATCCTCCTGCAGTACTCTGTACTCCTCGTTTGCCTTTGCTGCTCCCAGTGAAGCCATCACTTTAAACCAAAATCTTCCCTGATCCACAGCAACCAGTGTCCTGCCAGGCTTTGGGGAACGTGGAGATGTCTCAGCACGGTGGAGCTCACTGGGTTCACTTTGTATTTCAGTGATGTTCTGCTCAATGTTCTGCTCCTCTGGCAGAGAGCAGAGCCAGCCACGGGAGCAGGGCAAACACCCAGGGGGCCCTTTCCTCTCCTCCCACACCCCTGCCAGTCGTCCACCCAAAGTGGGGGAGACACGTTCCCAAAGAGCCAGTGACACTTCACACCTGCCTGTGCTGGGACAAGTGCCCAGACTCCAGGGGGACCTGAGAGCAGAGGTCAGCAGACACACCACAGACATGTTCTAACAGACATTGTCCTGGCCCTAAAATGTACAAAGATTGTTATGGCATTGGAGCCTTTTCATTTAGTCTGGGTACCTCCAAAATGGGTGACAAGAAGTTGTTTTCCTTGATGCCTTCCCTGTTGTGGCACAGGAGGAGCAGCTCCTGGTGGACATAGTCACACTGGCTCCTGGTATAGTCAAGGGGAAGAAAGAGGCACTTCCAAGCCACCACTCCCCTGAGCTGCTGGAAGAGATTTCTGCAGGCTGAGACAAATTGAGCTTTTAGAGTCTTTCAACCCCAGTAATTGTTCTCTAATTCTCACAAAGTGAAATATTTCATAGGCCTATAGAGAATCTCCAATAAATGCAATCTCCTGGAAAGTCTCCCAGTAAAGATAAGGTAATTCTTTATTAGAGACTTTCTTTCTCTAAGCCACACTTTTTATGTAATCCCTTGAATATCACCTATCCTCACCACAAATTAGCACCAAAGAAGCTTGATGGTGGGGTCGTGTGTCTATAAATGAGATCCACATTTGGATATCCTGCCCAAACCTCCATCCCATTGCTGCCACTGCCCAGGAGCGCTGCAGGGTCGGTGAGCCCTGCAGCCAAAGGGCCTGAAGGTGTTTGTCCTGCAGCCCACCAGCCTCCCCCACCACAGGCTCACCTGGCACACGTCTGAGAAGCTGAGGGGGCATCACAGCCCCTTCCTCCTGCTGGATCACAGGGTGCTGAGGAGCTCCAGATGGTCCTGGTGGGTCATATGCACCCCAAGAGCCACAGCAATGCTGGGAGGGCTGGAGCAGCTCTGCTGGGAGCACAGGCTGAGGGAGTTGGGGCTGTTCAGCCTGGAGAAGAGGAGGCTCCGGGGGGACCTTAGAGCCACCTCCCAGTGCCTGAGAGGGGCTACAGGAGAGCAGGGGAGGGACTGTGCACAAGGGTTTGGAGGGACAGCACGAGGGGCAATGGCTTTGAGCTGGAAAAGGGCAGATTGAGGGTAGACATGAGGGAAAAGTTCTTCAGTGTGAGGGTGACAGATCCCTGGAATAGGTTGCCCAGAGAGGTGGTGGAGGCCCCATCCCTGGGGACATTCCAGACCAGGCTGGATGAAGCTCTGAGTAGCTTGATCTCGTTGGAGATGTCCCTGCTGGTGGTGGGGGGTTGGACTAGATGAGCTTTGGAGGTCCCTTCAGCCCAGACATTCTGTGATTCTAAGAGCTCTCCTTTGACAAGGGGACAATGGGGACAGCAGCCCAGTGCCCGGGTGACCTGCCTGGGTTTGGAGGTCCCTTCAGCCCAGACATTCTGTGATTCTAAGAGCTCTCCTTTGACAAGGGGACAATGGGGACACAATGGGGACGCCCGGGTGACCTGCCTGGGGACCTGCCCCAGCTGGCAGCAGAGCAGGGGCTCCCCTGGCTGGCTGTACCCCCATGGCACGTCCCATGGGAGGGACACCACGGCTCTGCACTGCAGGTGTGTGAGCACAGGCGGGCAGGGAAGGGGCCGGGTGGCAGCTCCATGCTCAAACACACAGGAGCTGGCAGGCCTGAGGACAGGGAGGAGCTGTGTCTAACAGCTCTGAGCTGGAAGGACAGGTTAGTCATGCATGTGGCCTAAAGCAAGGAAGAAGCAGAGATGAAAGCTGGGGAATCCCAAAGGTACACACACCCCAATAAAGAAAACCCCAAACTTGACTTGGGAAGGGCAGCTTGCCCTGGAGTGAGGAGAAGGACACAAGCAGCAGAACATCTGTGGATTCTGTTTGCCTTTTTTCCCCAATATTAACAGCACACACACGTTTTTATCTCCCACTTACCCAAGGGAGTGGCTCTTCAGAGCTGATGTAGGCTGAGCCTGGCTGTGGCAGAGCCTTTCCTCTGCTGTCCTCAAGGCTCTTGTGTCTGTGTGCCCGGAGCACACCCCAGGTTTTTGTCCTGAGACGTGAGCAGTGCTGGCTCACAGACTGAGCAGATGGTCCACAAGGTACATAACTGATCTGCTCAGTGATGTTAACTACTAAATGTTCATTTCCCCACTGGATGAGCCACAGACCCATGGAAGGCTTGAAGGCTACTGCTGATCTGCTGGTCCAAACACTTGGGAAACACTCCTTTAGGAGTCCTCTCCAGGCAACCATGGGAGAGTTATCTGTCCTTTGTGGGAGAGAGCAAGCAGGGCTATCACCACCCAAATCTGGATCTGATCTGAGGAGGTGAGTTCAGCTAAGTCAAAGCAGAGCTCTGGCTGTAACTCATGCCTAGTAAGTTAATCTTAACTTCCACGATGGATGTACAAGCCAGGGGTTGGGCACAATGTCACCTGTGGCACTTCTCCAGATCCTTCCTCTTACCCAGCACAGCACACAAAACTGCCTCAGATCATGAAACCTCTGACTGCCTTGGAGTGACCACCTCACACAGGTTAGTAAGTACTAGGCAGCTCATAAACAACAATAACAATGTAGAAAAAACTGATTTGTCAGCTTATATCACTCTATCATAGCAAAGTTTTGTTTTCTACGTGCTGGGTAGACAGACAGCTCAAGCAGAGGTGGGGAGTTTGGGCTGTCTCTGCAGTGAACACCTACCCCCCCATGCAGAAACACCATCCCCATCACAGAGGACCAGGAAAACAATCTCCAGGCCCCCTGAATTTCCCTATGAAGCAATGGCAGTTGCACAACTCATAATTGAGTTCACTGCACTTAACTCTGTTCTTTATTACAGCGTTGACTAATGAAGTCTTACTTTAGACTAAAACCCTGCTTCTGGTAACGTCGGGGTGTTAACAGGATTATTCATTGTCTGTGTGCTGCACTCGTGCCAACGGTGAGGAGCAGATGTTAATGGTGAAATCTGTAGAGTTTATTATAAGCAAAAATAATTAGCTTCCTGTTCTGTAGGAACAAGTCTGCTGTCCACCAGACTAATTAGAACATCAGTCAGTCTTCTGTCGTGTTGTAACCAGATCCCTGAAATGTTATTTTTTGAGGTTTGAAGGGCTGACAAGGAGACAGCTCATCTGGGCATCGTAAGAGAAGCCTGAGTGCCTCCATTTATCTACCCACCTTACCCACTGAAGTGTCATTACCCAGCTAAGATGCTGCCACCAGTATTTTTGTCCTTGATACTGTTATGTGTTGTAATTACAAAAACATCTTTTGTTTATTTCTGTAGGGTCTACAAGCTCCTGTGCACATAGACAGGGGAAAAAAATATCCAGGGAAACGTGAAGCTGAAGTCAAAAGCAACAAAAGCAGATAGAGCCCACTTCAGAAAAGATACAAATCCACGTCAGAGCCATCAAGAATGAAAGAGGAGGGCCAAATATTTGAGAAGGGAAGCAGTAGCTGTTTTCAAGCACATGAAGGATTGCTGCAAATAACAAAGGAGTTAATCTTCCTTCCAGTATTTGTGTTAGATAGGACAAGATTTAACCTGCAGCCATGAATATTTATTCCACTGAAACACGGTGAGAGAAAACTTTCTAATTACAAGGGCAGTCAAGCAGCAGAATAGACTTCCCAGCAAGACTGCAGATGATGTTTTCTCTGAGCAAGTTAGACATCTGCCACCACTGTGGATGCTGCCATGGGGTAAGGCTGGCTGACCCCTGAAGTCCTGCTTTGTGACCACACAGGACAGCTGGTCAGGCTGTTGAAGCAGTGGGACAGACACTCACAGACACAGGATGGGTGAGGGTCAGAAGAACAGTGGAGTTGTCCAGGGTCACTGGTACCAGAGCTGGCAGAAGGGTCTAGCAGTGACACGTCAGCAGAGACCCACAGGAGCTACTGCAGGACCAGACCTGGGGCTGGGAGCCAGGGTGGGGGGCAAGGGGAATGGCTCTAGAATCTGTGTTGTAAAAGGGTTGGATCCACAGGCTGTTTGAAGAGCAGCCCTTGATCTGGCCGTGGTGCCATGCACACACAGGAAAGGAAGAGAGCCACTGCCAGAGGTGGGTCTGCACCCAGGCCCTCCAGTGCCAGGCTCTCCACAGCCCAGCACCCTTGGAAGGCACCGTGGTTGATGGCTGATGGTGCCTTACTTTGCTAAGCAGCTCCCTGCTCACACAGGAATTTGTGTAGCTGGTGAGTAAAACCTCAGCCTAAAACACCCCGGGTAGGCTCTGTCACTGCACAACGTGCCCTGTGAAACATGGGGGAGGCGAGTGGGGCCAGGCACCCAGATATTTTGATGTGCAGTCCACTCTCCAGAGACCTTCCAGCTCCAGGGCTGAAGCATCACCAAATCTTTTACTACCTCTGCTGGAACAGGCAGGGGAGAAGAGCAGGGAGCAGTTCACACAAACCCCTCCTGTTGTGCAATGCTGGTTTCTGTTCCTCTTCTTGCAATAATAAACTGCAACTGCTGCTTCAGGAATTCTACAAAGGGAGCAGTTTATGTAATATCCACTTAGAAATGACCAAGCTTTCTTTTCTGAGCCTTTCATGTAGTGGTCCACCCACAGGCAGGCTGTGCACACCAGTGACGTGTCACCCGGGGGCTGAGACCTGCTGCAGAAATGGAGAGTAAGCCGTTGTTATTCTAATTATGTGGCTGTCTTCCTTAATTAAAGCTATGCCACAGGTCATTTACCCTGGTGCGGAGTCCACGAACATTAATCCTGGCACTGTTTTGGAATCAGAGGATTCTCATTAGCATAGGATTGGCTGTGAGGGAAGTTTAATCATCTGAAAGCCTTTACAAAGGAAGGTAAATTAGCATCCGTGCCTCCCGTGTGCTGTTGACATAGTGAATTATTTTACTGGCTAGAAATGAAAATGAGCAGGGAGCAATGACATCCATATCTGCAGCTCAGGCTGCACTGTCTGCAGTGGGGATTTGTGTGTGTGTGTCTCTGCCCACAGCCAGAAACTCCAATTATCATCTCTGATGGCTCAGCAGCTCCTGAAGCTGACGCTCCTCCCCAGGCAAAGCACTGCAATCTGTTTGCACTGAGGTAATGACTGGGAGCAGAAAACAGACTTTATAATGCCCTGTTAATCTTGCTGTGCCTCACTCAGAAGCATGGAGCCCCATACTAGGAGTGGATTTAGGTTTGGGAGCAGCTTCTGAAGCCCCTTCTGATAACAGGAATAACTCTCCAATTTGTCTAATCAAGTGATGTCCAAACTTTGGTCACCAACCATGTTTCAAGGCAGATCTTTAAGATTGAAACAAGCCTCAAAAAGAGGAAAAAAAAAAGGCTGTTTTTTATCAAGTCCCTCAGCACTGTTTCCACACATCATTTCATCACCCACAGCTAATCAAAAAACATCCCTCCAAGGAGACAAGTTCACAGTGCACACTCATGCTGGAGCTGGAAAAAAGGACATCATACAGAGAAACAGAAGCCAGATATTCTGGCCACTGGTGCCCTGTTCCACCTGGCCCTCACCACCACTTCTGCATGGCGTGAGTGCAGCAGCGTGGAAATCGTGGCTGCCAGACTACAATAGGAATTGTTCTCCTAAGCAGTCGAGCTCTTCTTTACTTGGAATAATCACTTCCTTGGCACAGTTCCCATCCTGTCCAAAAGCCAAGCCATGGTCACGGTTAATGGCCAACCACAGCAACAGGAGTGTGGCTGTAATGTTGGAAATTCATCTGCAGGACAAAGACTTATGCTCCTGATAGTAAAATACAGTTAGGACCTGAGCTGTGATATAAATTAATATCATATTTTAATGGAATGTTTAAAAAAAACCTGTCTTATTCTACACAGATACGGTCAGAATAGTTCTGCTTAAAGAGGAAGAAGTCAGGGAGTGGCAGGATAAGTTTTCCTCTGAGTTAAAGAGACTAGTTCTAAGGTGTGACTTCTGGCAGTGTTTACTGGAATAAGGAAAAAAAAAGTGACTAAACAATAAGAAATTGTACATGAAAAAGGAGAAAGAATAGCTACTGATCTTAAGGGCTGAATTTAGGCTGGGATAACGCAGCCTGTAGTGAAGCAATTTCATTTCAATTTGATTTGTATTATGATATTGATAGGACTACCAGTAGCACAGTACCCGAGCAGTTCAGCACACAGAGGTGTCATTACCCACAGTGTCGTTTTACAGATGAAGAAATGGAAGTCCAGACTCTCAGAGCTGTTGGAGAACACAGATCAGGTACCTTGACAAAGGAACTGGCACTACGGCGGGTCAGGAAATCAAATCCAGGTTTCTCACTCCCTGGGCAGCACTGAGATAACTGGTCCAGGGTCTGTTTTCAGAGGGATGGTTTGGCTTTTGTTGCAATACAGAATAGTTTTAACCAAGACCATATGGTGTTACTAAGTCCTACTCTGTATGGGTTTAAGAACTGTTCAATCTCACTTCCACTCTGAGGAGAGGAACATATGTTCTTCTGACATTCTAAGTGATCTCGTGGGTGTGTGTTTACTCACAACTAGTTTCTTTTCCCAGGTATTTTGTTGCTTTGAGCAGCCATTATTTGCTCCTGGTCTCCAGGCATCACTGTGTGGTAACTCAAAACCAACATATTGGCATCAGAATTATTTGATCTTCACGGTGAGAGGACAATAAAGACTGTGGACGCTTCCACAGATCATCTGAATGGGGTGGGAGAAGGGCTGGGGCTGACAAAGAGGCTCAGAGTCAACAAATGTGCCAAGGTTGTGGCAGCAGGACCTTCAGCAAAAGGCAGCATGTCAGTCAGTCAGTCAGAGGTGCCCAAGTCCACACAACAAAATGGGATTCGTTGGGTGGGGCTGAGGGAGATGCCCAATGTCACTGCAGAGCAAGGAGCTCACAGCTGGTGGGTCTGCTTCTTGCCAGTCCCAGCCTGGGCTGCATCCAGAGCAGCGTGGGCAGAGATGGAGAGAGGGGATCCTGCCCCTCTGCTCTGCCCTGGGAGACCTCCCCTGGAGTCTGTGTCCAGCTCTGAGCCCCAGCACAAGGAGGACATGAGGAAAAAGTTCTTCAGTCTGAGGGTGACAGATCCCTGGAATAGGTTGCCCAGAGAGGTGGTGGAGGCCCCATCCCTGGGGACATTCCAGACCAGGCTGGATGAAGCTCTGAGTAGCTTGATCTAGTTGGAGATGTCCCTGGTTGGACTAGATGAGCTTTGGAGGTCCCTTCCAGCCCAGACATTCTGTGATTCTGCCACAGAGAGGGGAGGGGAGGGGGTGGTTGCTACTGGGAGCTCCAGGGGGCTGAGGGCTGGAAGAGGAGAGGCTGCCTCTCCCTCTGGGTGCAAGCACAGCCCTCCTCACCACAGCCTTGCCCTTGACCAGGACAGGCCACTGGGCTCTGCAGCCTTGGCAAAGTGGCCACGGGCCATATTGCAGGTCTGGCCATGGCCTCCCCTTGGCAGCTGCCCTGTTGGTCTGTGCCCCACAACAACTGCAGGAGAGATTGCCTGGGACCAAGAGGGAACTCATCCAAACCCGAGCTGACACAGCTCCTTTAGGCTTGGCAGGACAACTGTCAGGGAGCAGCCCTTCTGCATTCAAAGCCTCTGAAAGGATGGGACTGACAAAAATGACTCTCTGCTGCCTTGGTTGTTGTGCCACCAGTGATGGGGAAAGGGCCGTGGAGGGAAGAGGGGCAGAGCTGGAAGAGTTTGACTCTGGTCTGTGGAGGAGAGGAAAGCAGGCTACAGTATCTGGTTTGGTTTGTTTAGATTTGTTTTCTTAACACATCTAAGACAGAGGAAGCAATGTACATGATCATACAGCACCCCCAGACTCTCACACATGCCCGTGGGGTGCTCATCCAGCTTGTGACTGGGTCAGCCTGGCCCCATACACCTTAACTTGCAGAAACTGAGAACAAAAACAACCAAAACATTGCAGCTGATCTTCAGGCAAGGTCCCCACAGACTGTGTAAGGTTATTGACCTCAAGTGGGGTTCAGGTACTCTGTACACTCCTGGAAGGCACTCTGTAAACTCCTCAGTCTGGGCTTGAGGGTCTCCCAGATGCTGTAGCTCTGAGTCCCTCCTCTAAGCACCATGTCTCACTCAAAGCTATCGATTATTGTCTGTGTCTGTCATGTATCAAGTGAGCTCGGTGCTCCCCAAAACAGCACAACCCCTGCCCCACTGGCTCCTCCAAAACACACAGGGGAAGCAGGGCAGAAACTGCAGATCTGGGCTGGGAAAGGAGCAGGAGGGAAGTGGCTCTGCCAGGCAGAGCAGAGCAGCCACACAGAGACTGGTGAATCTGGGAGACTCCCAGTTCCTGAAGCTGGGCTCAGACATCATGACCAGGGTGGGATGAAGGGGCACCCCTGGAGACATTCTGGTCACCC
>NW_008586125.1:0-31562 GCF_000691845.1 Merops nubicus | reverse complement strand
GGCGCCGGGTGGGCCCTGGTGGGAGACCGCTGGCGTTGTGTAAGTTTGTGGAGAAGGCAGTGGCGCCTTGGTCTGCCGTCAACCCTGTCAAAAAAGGGGGTGTGGAATTAGCGATGGCGTCAGCCAGAAGCTGCCAGAGGCCGTAGGTTTTCTTACCTATTAGGGAAATAAGGGTGCCTAGCAATTTACTAGGGATCTGCGAGCAAAATGGAATTTCTGTCATTGTTGTAGGTGAAAAAATAGTGTTGGAAGACCCCCCCCCGCCGCCGCGCCGTTTTTAAAAATGTAATCCAGAATTATCTCGTTTATTATGATACTGATTTTTACAGTCTAAGTCACTGAGTACTAGAAAGCATGCAGCTAGAATTTAGACTTTTGAAATCTCATTTAGTTGCTGCTTCAGGTTTGCTTTATTTCCTGAAGATCACTGGGCTAAAGCCTTCAAAGAAATGCTCGAGGCCTTTAGGAGAATGGGAGGAGTGCTGGGTTAGTTTGTTAACGGGTCTGGACAAAAATGGCCATACCAGGTAAGACAAGATATTAGGTTACATTCTTCTTTAGATTCTTGCTAACTGTCATCGACAGTAGATGCTTAGGAAGTAAAAGACAACACAGGAAATACAAGAATCTATGATTTTATTTCAAGTGTATGGTTTCCTGGTCTCCTTAAACCAGACGTTGGTGCTTTTGCGTTTATGCTGAAACGGTTTTGGTGTCGAAGCCTTGTCTGCAATGTTAGCTGCTAAGAAACTCACCCAATGTCTTTCTAGCAAAGTTGTGGAAATAATAACCATGTTCACTCACATTGTCAGAGTGTCCTGCCAGTGTCACAGAGTCATAATTATAAATCTCTGGGATTAATGTTACAATAATAGGATGAAATGTCTTTTGCACATGGTAAAAGAAGTTATGTCACTGATGGTGTCAACTGAGTAATTCTTAGCTGAACCTTCCTGGAAGTAGTGATTCATCTTTAAAGAGGAGATTCTGCATCTGGTGTCTGGAAAGGATATTTTCTAGAAAATATGTACTGATAGGCACAAGTACTTGGCTTTTTACTTGTAGTTTGCTAAGAAGAGATCTTTTTACCTATAATTTATTTCTTGAAAACTTAACTACAGGCAAAAAATAGCATTTTCCAAGGCAAGTGGTGCATGTATGGCCTCTAGGTCTCCAGATTTCTGTTTAAAGGAAGTGATTTATATAGCTGAAATTTTGTGGTGTATTTTCCTGTATAAATGAAAACCTTTATATTCTATAAACTGTATATTTTTTTCAGAGAAAGCTGTAAGAAAGTGGGGGATGCACTGAGTCTTCTGCTGACAGCAGCCAGCCTTTTTAAAGTGGTTCTGTATTTGACTGTAGAATAAAGAATGGGTTTGTGCTGTTAATCCTGTGAATAATTTACTTTTCAGGGAGGAAAGGAGAAATGCAGTTACGATGCAGGGAGAAAAAGAATGACTCGGGGGGAGGGGGGTACATGTAGAATCCTAGGTGCAGAAGAAAGGAGGGTGGAACAGGCAGAACTTGTGCACTGAGATTGCTGTGACGAGGGCATAGACCAGAAGATTCCGTAGGGACTCAAGTGCAGCAGTGAAGGAGTGAATGCGGATATTGACATCAAAGAGGGAGGAAGTAATGTGCAAAAACTATGTAAGAGGGAGGTAATTCTGATCTTGTCTTGGGGCAAAAGACATGTACATAGAATCATAGAATCCTTTAGGTTGGAAGGGACCTTCAAGAATATAGATGCTGTAGAAAAGGCAAGGAAGGTTAGAGGAAAGGTAGGATAGAAGGCGAGTAAAAAAAGTAGGCAGCCTACAGGTACCATGTCAGGGTGAATTTAGAGGATTTGGTGTAATAAAAAGACCTGAGAAGCTTGCACACACAGAATGTGTAGGGGGGAAAGTAGGAATGAACTATGCCCTTTTAGGTGTAATGAGATGGATTCATAGAAGCTGTCATATGTTCAGCTGGTAATACTTTCTAAAAATCAGCCTAATGCAGGCAAGTGCGATCACTGTTTCCTGGAGTGTGCAGCTGGACAACCTTTTTGCTTTTGGTGCTATGGAAAATGAGGAGAAACAAGGAACTGATGGTATTGATTGTTTTTCTCTGATAGCATTCAGAACTGACAGACATATCAACGTTATATCTGCCAGAAAGAAAATTGTGCAGATGAGGGGACTAGTGGTGGAAAAGTCTTTAAAAGAGACAAAACCATCAAAAGATAAGCAGGTGGAATGGGTGATGTTGCCGTAGTTGCTTGTAGGCTCTGAAGAGACAAACTTCATCCTCCTCTTTGCAGCCAGAGTGGAGATGCATTGTGTGTGGATACACAGGATGGAGTGGCACTCCCAGGTGAGCTTTTACTGGCAAGGGTGTCGGTGTCTATGGATTGGAAGGGGTCACGTTTCTGGTCAGCGTTGTGTTCATACTCTGCTACGTACAGCAGTTACTGTGCTAGGAGAAGAAGCTTTACAGTGGTGAGAGAGAGGCAGGGCCTGCACAGACCTTTGTGCTGGAGAAAATGAGAAATGGAAGCAAGGGAATCGGGGAAGAATGGCAAATTTGTCTCATGGATTGCTGGGACTGTGAGATAGGCAAAGTAATACAGGGAATCAGGGTGTGCAGTGATGTAGAGTGAATGGATGTGAGTTCTGGGCTTTGAAAACTGTCACCATAGGACTTTGCGCAGTACCAGCAGCAGTTTCCTAATTCTTGTTTAATTACTGTGATGATGATAAGGGACATTGACACTGAGGAGGAGATTGTGAGAAGATTTTTCATCTACCATTCAAAAAAAGCTGCTTATAGGAGCTGATATTTGTCCTTTCCTTGCAGTAGTGGTTACTAGGTAAGAGGGCCTAGTTTTGAGGAACCTTCCTTTTCTATGCGATAGGAAGCTGTTAAGCTTGGTTATAGCCAAGGTAGGTGACATGTTAAAGCTCTGGAAAATTGTTGTACTTTCTTCCTTGAACAAGTCTTCATTCTTCAAGTCCCTGATCTTCTAGTTCATTGCATAGACCTTTAACTTGTAGGGTCATAACTACTGAGCTGCAGGCTGTAAGTCCTGCTTAAGTGGATGGGGTTGAGTGAACCCTTCTGAGATGAGTGTGCAGAGAATCTCAAAAAATATTTTGCCATCTGCATGATTTATCCTGCAGATATGAGGTTTAGGCTGTTTAAAATAAGCTTGATTTTCACTTGTCAAGTACATCCTGACAGCAGAGTTAGAAGTTGTGTAACTGTTTTTTGTTTTAAAACAGTGTGAATCAGACAGAGATATTGCAGTTCCAGTTTATGACTATACTGATTCAGTCATTTAACTGACACTCTGCTCTAGCAGTTCATAGTTGAAATTGTTTCCTTAACAGTGCAAAGCTCAGCTCAGCCCTCCCCATGTCATCAGATGTCGCCTGCCCAGCGTTTTTAGTTTTGGTCCATAGACTTGCTGTAACTTACAGTCCAGATGCGTGAACCATCCTCTCGGTTTTCCTTGCCATTTCTGTGTACAGTCTCCCTTTCCTTCATTCTTTTTTCCAATGATCTATCTGCTAAGATTACCTTAGTGTGCAAGTAATTGCGAAATGAGAATGGTGTTTTTAAGTTGCAGATGGGGGTTCCTCATATAACTGGTAACTGTAGCTCTTGTTTTTAGTTCTAGTCTTTTTCTATTTTTCCTTGTTTCTTTCTCCTGTTGTCTTTGAAGGTTATATTAGATTAAATTTCAGGTGGGCATTCACCTGTGTTTCTTCTGATGACTGTTGATTTGGGTTGCATGACACTTTGGAGTTTTAAGCTTGCAAGAAATGGCACTTCTCAGGGTTGTTAAGTTTGGTTTGTGTCTGGTGGGTTGCTTATTTCATATTCCAAGGGATCATCTTTTGCTCTTTGGAGCTTGGACCATGCATCTTGCTAGTTACATTGTCTATTTCTTCTGCTAAACATTTCCTTCTTCTGTTTACTTCTATTTCCTTTGCCTTTTTTTTTTTTTTTTTTATGTACTGTGTGGCTTGACTCACTTCCCCCTCCCCCCTGCCAAACTCCTTAAATTCAGCAGTCATGCTCATGCTTGTGAGGCCTCTTGATCACATTTTTCTGAAATGCGTTAATATATTTCTATTTAGGTACCACACTGTAATCAGCAATGTCTAGAAAGTTTTCAGGGTTTTAAGTGTAGTATATGCTCTGAAGAGGGACTTCTCAAATTTCTTTGGATGTTGGAGTTTATTAGTTAGTTGGAGATTGATATGGAGTTTAGTTTTGAGAGCTGATAGTGACATTAACCTAAGCATCCAATGTTGAGATTAATTTCTTCTGGGGAACCTTGTCTCCTTTTTGTTTCTAGGAAATAACCATGAAGCTTTGCTAGGCAGGACAAAATCATTCACTCTCTAAGCTGGAGAACAAACAAATCCCTTCCTGTACCTCGGAATCCAGCTCTGTGCTTAATGTACGCAGCAGAAGCTTATTCTGGTTGTAGAACAATTAAGTGATTTTTCTTAGTGGAAGTAAGGTCGGTTGGCTGCAATGCCAGGTCTGAAACCTCTTGCAGAGGCCTGGTTTGCAGCTGTCACTTTCTCCACTACCGACTTCTGATGCAACTTCCCGGTGCTTGAGCTTAAACTTGGCTCATTCAGTTCTGCATGTAGACGGTCTCTTTTAGAAGTGTGAAGATTAGAAGAATTATAAAGATTAGATGAAATTATTTTGGACATGTTCTGATTCTGAAAGAAGTTTGTCTTCCTGCCCATTTACTGGAGGGCTTGGGAAAATGTTCTTGCTTGGTAAGGGGATTTCTTTAGTCCTATCTTGCATTTTAATCTTTTAATTACTGAAATGGATGTCAGCCAAATATTCCTGGTTATTGGAATGAGAAAGCTATTGTGAATTTTGGGACTTTTTTTGGGTCTTGTAAGTCAGACCTTAAGTCAGGAAGCCTGCTGTCCAGTGTGCCTTCTATGACTTAATGGTTTTGACACCTGCACTTTTATTAACATAGTGGTGTCAAACGTACTTCATGTAGCTGCACAACCAGACAAACATGGTTTCTTGAGGTTTTATTTTTATGGTATTTGTATAAAGGGAGGAGAGAGCTGGTGGAAGGAAGGGTGACTGATGTTCTTGTACTCCCCTCCTCCTCCCCCTTCCCTTTGGTTGCAGTTGGTGTTAACCATACTGACGGTGTCCGTTAGCAGTAGTTTGTAAATATTTTGCCTGATGTGCAGTGACAGCCCTTAAATCAAAGGGAAGAGAGGCAGGCACAATACTTTGAACATAATCTATGACTGAGGACGAATGTGGTTTACCATCTGGAAGGCTGATGCAAAGCAGCTGCAGGTTTTGGCATGGGAGGAGGCTGTAGAGCTCGCCTCTTTCAGTGCTGAAACACTAGCTCGAGCTCCTGCATCAGCTTTGAGGTGTTGATTTTGCAATGTGACAGTGCCCAGTTGCATGTAATCCAGTACAGAGCGTTTCTCACTTGTTCTCTGTGCACTTGATTCACTTTTTTGCCTGTGGAAAGCTTGTAATATAGGCAAAGATCTGGTTAAATTTCTCAAGTCTGGACAGTGTGACCTACGAACTTGTATTCCTTTACTACTCAGGAAATCACTGCAGCCTTTATGAGAAGGTATCCATATACCAAGTTAGGAAACAGGATATTACTATAGCCTTTAGTAGTAAATTATTGTTTAACTTAAAAATGGAATATGTACTGTATTTATTTTATGTATGTAACCCAACATCCAGAAAAAGTAGAAGCCTTTGAATTTTAGGAGGAGGTATGTATATCACTATGAATTAATTCAGTTATTCATGTGGATTCACTGTAAAGTGAAAACATTCTTCAGATGCCGTTTAGGAAGGGGAGGTGGAACACTTCAGAATAGAATTCTACCTGTCTGCATGGAGCACTTTTTTTTAATATACTGCTGTTGCTGCATCTTGTTCATGGCTGCGCTGTTTCTGTGGCATTAAAACCAAAGCATGTGAACTGTGTAGTGACATTCATATTGTGACCTTGAATGAGATACCTGGGAATGTCTCAATTCCATGGGTGTTGTTTATCCTTTAAACAGGGATACGTACTCCCGCAGAACTCAGTATTTTAAAAAGTACACTCATGGCAGGAGCTCATTTTGTACGTGTGTATTGGGTTTACGTAGTTGTTAAAAAAAAAAAGTGGAAAATAACAGGTTACTATGGAGAGACCTGAATATGTCATTTTATATTTGGAGCTAGTTTCTAAAGTTCATCAAATGAACAATAAGATAATGTGTTGAGGACCACTGACTTCTCTGAGTGATGAAGGTCACAAGGAAGGTATTCCTGTGTTAGTAAGCATTAGGCTAAGGATAAAAAGCTGTTGGCTGTCTTGGTACAATATATTGCATAGAAACAGAGACATTGGTCATCCAGCTGTGCTCTGGCCCAGTTGAGAGCTAGTGCATTGTGTAGGGCTTTGGGTTATTTTTAAGATTAAAGATGTTGGTGTGAGTGGTGTGCAGATAAAACAGGGAGTGTTAATTTAAATCTGTAGTAGAGGAACTGATATTTTCCCAAAGAAACTTGTTTCATTGTATGTTTTTGGTGGTATTTTGGCTACTTGTTTTTTGTTTTTTTTTTTTCTGTCACTTTGGATGTGATTTGTGGCATGATGATTGACTTTTCCTTCCACTGGAAGAATCAAGATACCAACTTTTAAGATTTGTTATTTTCTCCCTTTTCAAGTAGAGAAGACATAACAGCGTAATTTTTGTGTGCCTCTTTTGATCCAATAATAATTAAAAATCACCTACAAAAAGATGCCCAACAGATGAAATGCTAGGCAAATCCTCATATTCCGTACCTGAATAATCTTTTGATTATCCTTTATTGGAACAACTTTATTATATTTTTAAGATTAAAGATGTTGGTGTGAGTGGTGTGCAGATAAAACAGGGAGTGTTAATTTAAATCTGTAGTAGAGGAACTGATATTTTCCCAAAGAAACTTGTTTCATTGTATGTTTTTGGTGGTATTTTGGCTACTTGTTTTTTGGTTTTTTTTTTCTGTCACTTTATTAGAAGGAAGTGAGCAAATAGCTCAGCTCAAGTAAAACTGAAGTTTGTATTGCTGGAATGCTAAGTTATTGAACTATAAATATACCTAGGTGGCTTCATATAAAAATATTGATGACTTTAGAAAGGATTATTATAAAAGTTTTTGATTTCCTGCAGAACATGTGCTGTGCCTATTCCTTTTTTTTAAAAATAACCTTTTAGTTAGACTTGGACTTTTTTAACATCACCCTCCCCTCCCCTCCCCCCAAAAACAAAAAAAAACCCAAAACAAACAAAACAAAAAAAACCCTAAACAAACCCCAACACAACGAAAGGAACCAACCCCCAAAGCAACAACAAAAAACCCAGACCAAAATACCCACACCCTTGTGGAAGAAGTTCCAACAATGGACAGCAACTGTTTGTAAGTTGTTCCTGTGACTAACTTGTGCCTTTGTTTACCCAAAAAAGGAACTGTAATATGATAATTTATAGACTAGGGATGTCAGCATATGGACTAGGGATGTTTAGTTTCTGGTCACTGGTACACCTATGTGTGTTGGTTGTTTAGAATGAGTGTCTTCTGAGTCAAATGACCCTTTCACCTTACTTTGAATTCAGATTATCTTTCATTAGCATACGAAACTTAAATTTGCTGTTTTCCTAAAGCTGCAGTTTTTCATCATTGTGAAAACGGAAACTATTCCAGTGGCAATTGCAATGCTGCGACATATGGAGGTAATAGCTGCTGGTACTTGATGCTCTCTTGTCCTGATCACTGACCATTTGTTTTATGTCCCTGGGGACTCATTTCATCCTGTTCCCTCCAGCAGCTCAAGCTGCCTTTTTTTTTTTTTTTAATTTAGTTTGTTAGGAGTAGTATTCATGAAAGCTAATGTCTTTTGCTACTTTGAGATGCTGCTGTCTTACAATTGGAGTCCTAAGGTTTTGGATCAGTAGTAGCTGCTACTGGTAAACCTCCAAAAAGCTGTACAAGAACATTCCAAGTTTAACTTGCTCAACAGAACAAGTTTTGTCTTGTTTTCCCTCACCAACCTCACTTACTTGTTCATTGCATAATCTTGGAAGCATTTGTATTTAAAGTTGCATTTTTGTGAAGACTGTCCACTTTTCTTGATTGAGAAAGCAAGATGTGCACTGAAGTTAGGTGTCCTTGGAGAAGGATTCATAGCTTACATTAGAGAAGACACTCAGAGTTATTGGTCTGTAACATTTTTGAAAGTTCCAAAGAACTCTAGCCTGTATTGAAGTGGTATCATATTTATTGGGCAGCATCATATGATGGCAGTGGTTAGTATGGAGACTGTGCTTAGGGAATTGCATTTCTCAGAATCACAGAATGTTAGGGGTTGAAAGGGACCTCTGGAGGTCATCTAGTCCAATCCCCCCTGCCATAGCAGGTTCACCTAGATCAGATTACACAGCAATGCATCCTGTGTTTTTAAGTGGGTTTTTAAGTCTCTGGGGAAGGGGATTCCACAACATCCCTGGGCAGCCTGTTCCAGTGCTTCATCACCCTCACAGGAAAGTTTTTCCTGATGTTGAGGTGGAACTTCCTGTGTTTGTGCCAGTTGCCCCTCGTCCTATTGCTGGGCACCACTGAAAAGAGTCTGGCCCCATCCTCTTGACACCTACCTTTTAGCTATTTATAAATACTGATAAGATCCCCTCTCAGGCTTTTCTTCTCCAGGCTGAAGAGTCCCAGGTTTCTCAACCTTTCTTCATAAGAGAGATGTTCCAGTCCCTTAATCATCTTTGTAGCCCTCTGTGGGACCCTCTCCAGTAGTTCCTTGTCTCCATTGCACTGGAGAGCCCAGAACTGGACACAGCACTCCAGATGTGGACTTACCACGGCGGAGGGGGAGAAGAATCTCTCTCCACCTGCTCATCACACTCTTCATAATGCACCCCAGGATACCTTTGGCCTTCTTGGCTACAAGGACACATTGCTGGCTCATGGTTAACTTACTGTCTACCAGGCCTTCCAGGTCCTTCCCTGTGGAGGTGCTTTCCAGCAGGTCAGCTCCTAACCTGTACAGGTGCATGGGGTTATTCTTCCCCAGGTGCAGGAGTCTAGTTGCCCGTATTAAGTTTCATTAGGTGCCCCACTGCCAAACTCCCCAGTCTGTCTAGGCCTTGCTGGATGGCAGCACAGCCTTTCGGTGTGTTTGCACTGTTGGCAAACTTGCTGAGGGTACACTCTGCTCCTTCATCCAGGTCACTGATGTTGAACAACACTGGACCCAGTACGGACCCCTGGGGAACACCACTAGCCCGTCCCTGTTAGATAGCTGTGCCATAGGCTTATTTTAATCATATTTGACTATAATGACTATTGGATGTATCTAAATTTACTGGCTTTTCAGAGCAGCATAGCTAAGTTGCAATACATTTTGTGGTAAACTGGTTCTTAAAATAACTGTCTTGATTTTATCTCTGTATGCTATTGAAAGCTGTGAAGTGGATTATCTATCACTGAGGAGAATAATCCACAGAATTGTGTGAGAATGGAGTTCTGCCAGCCAGACTAGGAAATATCTTCACTCATAAACTGAAGACATTTGAATTGAGAATTAAAACCAACTGTTAATCCACAGAATGACTCTCATTTCAACATAGACTTTTTTATACCATATTAAGTTTTAGCTTTATTTCAATATTTTATTACTTTAAGGAGAGCTCTATCTATTGATTATCTATTCTACGGGCTTTGAGGGAGGAAACCTGACAATTAATACATTTAAATTTGGATTCTCAGCTGTTCTTTACTTGCCTCAGGCTGTACACTGCTTTTGTTACAGTACTGTGGTTTCTGAAAGGGAAAGGGAAATAGTTTAATTTATTTCAAACCTTCCTCAGCTACATTTACATTAGAGTTGCAGTGGCTCAGGTATGATTTGCTTGTGGCTATTGTTGAAGGAGCTCCTGGGACACCTCCATTGTTTCTTCTGTTTGGAACATTTCACCATTGACTCTGCTAATTGCTTTCTAGATGTGAAAATAAACTCGAGGCTCTTTAAAAGGTTTCAGCTTTTTCTTTGTCCTTAAGTGTTGCTTCTGATGAAACTGGAATATTCATTGGGCTGTGATGATATTCATGAGCCTACAATAAAAGATTCTTTCAGTCTTTCTCCTATGCCCTTTGAACAAGGCTCAGCATTTAGATATGCTCCTTAATCTTTCTTTGATTCGTAAGTGATAGCAGAAGTCAAGTGTGCCTCTTAACAGTATGCAGATGTTGAGACAAAATCTAGGTCTTCCCATGACAATTCTAATTGTGGCTGAGATGAACCTTCAATGCGGTTACAAATCGGGCCTGTTGTTGCTGCCTGCTTGCTGAGTGTCTGCTTTCACGCTGTTACTTAAGCTCCTGTTGTATAATTTATTTCCTACTTCATGCTCTTCAGGTTGCATGGGATTTACAATTTAGTTTTTTTTTTTTTTTGTGGGGGTGGGGGTAGAAGCAGGCTGGAGGGGAAGATTCATGTCTGCTTAACCTGTTCCTAGGAACGACAGGTTTGCATTGCTTAGAAGAAGCTGTTTGGATTCCATGGTGTGTTACACAGGTGAATCTGCTTTGTCATACCTTCTCCTTGAACTGTTAGAAGGCTGTTCTTGGATGTGACTGTTTCCGTTGTTTAGCACTAAGACTTCCAGGCAGGATAAGCACAACCACCTTATTCCTTATCTTTGTGCCAGCATAGTTTCAGTTTTCTCCCAGCTGCTTATCTTGATCTGTGGATAGAGGAACAGATATGTCAGTTGCCATCTCTTTTGTTTTTCTTTCGTAGGCCCTTCCCAAAAAACATTCTTCAACCTAACAGCTGCTAGGGTTCAAGTTCTGTAGCCTTACTAGAAGACTTCTAAAAGGAAAGAGATGAATACTGTGGAGTCATTGTTAAGGCATTCATTTGTGTTGGTTAGTGTCAACCCTTTGCACCTTTTATTTAACTATTAATGTGCTTCATAAATAGTTTGTTTATGGGACACTCTATATTGCCTACTAAAACTGAGGGCTTTCTTTGGTTTGGTTCTGAGGAATATTTCTGTTTTGTTAGTAGTGAAGTTACCTCCTTGTATTTTATGTGAATGCTTGAGGAAAAGCGATTGGATTTCTTTGCTTCCACATGGGTTTATAATGCAAGTACCATAAATAAAATATCAGAGTTATCTCTCAGCTGTATTACAGAGGAAGCATTCTGAAGCATGATATAGAAGCTTGAAATTAAATTTAATCTTTCCCTGTGGAGGTTAAAAAGCCCAGTAAACTCCTGGAACAGGTACTTGGCTTCAGGCCAAGAAACTAGGCACGAAGTGCTGGCTGCAGAGCATCTAAGCCTCGTAAAATGTGACTTCTCTAAATGCTTAGCCTCAAATGTAAATCTAACCTTGGCTTGAAAAGACTACTCCTCGAAATTCTGAATTCCTTTGGGTCTAGTATTTTTCATGCAGAAAGCGTGCCTAAAGGCTCTGCTTTCGTATAACAGTGATTTAAAAACCTGGGTTGCCTTGTCAAGAAGGTAAATGAGTAAGGAGACTGCTCAGGT
Source organism: Merops nubicus (assembly GCF_000691845.1). Taxonomy (NCBI): domain Eukaryota; kingdom Metazoa; phylum Chordata; class Aves; order Coraciiformes; family Meropidae; genus Merops; species Merops nubicus. Next base: position 19,948 of record NW_008586125.1, on the reverse strand, counting down.
AAGCTGTTGGCGATCTGTGGGTAAGCAAGGGAAGCACCGGTGCATTGTGTCTGCTGTGCAATACAGCACGTTTCATGTATGTGTTAATGACACCTTACTGCATTCATGCATTAGTGCAGCCTGCGAACTTAATGGGAAAGATTTTGCAGCTGACAAAGGTTTTTGCAGGTAGCTTGGAATGAAGGCTTGAAGTTTAGACTAGCTGAAGTTAGTAATGTGAGTTTTCTAGTGTATATGTGCGCTCCGGAGAATACAAACCATATTCTTCCCAATTTCTTGTCTAATGCATGTAATTTGAATTTCAAGAAATAATTTTGCTACAGATGTGAAATAAGAGGAGAGGGTAGTAGGAGTAAGCAGAAATTAACTATATACAGTTAATGTGCTGAATTGTTGCATATAGCTCTAACATAGTAAACAACTTGCATGAAGTAAATGAGCTTATGTTGGATTATGCAACAGATAAATATTAGCTTTTCATATTCTAAGTACTAGGATTTCCTTGTAACTCCTCCTTTTATCCTCTTAATAGAGCTTACATAAGAGTAATATGAAACGTGTGTGCGACAATTAGTTTTCCATTCCTACTTAATTGTAAAATATTTGCGTTTCAGCTCAAATCAAAGACAAAATTAAAGAAAGGGAAAAGAAGCAAAAAGAGAAGAAGAAGCACAAAATAATGAATGAAATGAAGAAAGAAAATGGGGAGATCAAATTATTGCAGAAAGGTAGGTTCAAAGTATGTAGTGGTGTTTCATTCTAGTGCCCTAAAATCTTTGTGACTGGATACTGAGTTTTAATACTGTGTTTTTCATCTAACTTAGATGTCTTTTTGATCAGTTGTTGTGAGGGTTGCAAATTACAACTTTAAATGTTAATTTTTTTTTTTTCTTTGCAACTGTGTTAGTTACTGGAGATTAAAAATGAGATTATCACCACAATGTCGCTTATACAGCAGTAATAAAGACTAGTAGTTCAAGGAATAATGCTGGTGATGCCTACATCTCCTCTGTAGTTACTGAAGAAGGTTATAATTTGATGTATTGTAGGGAAGAAAAATGTGTCACATTTTGTCTAACATTAAATGTGCTAAACTGAATAGGGAGATACAATTCAGGAACTTAAATATTAAAAAATTAAATGCAACAGGCAGTCTTAATTTTGGCTAATTTCTTCAGCATAGTTTACTGTAATAGCATGTAATTATGATCATGTGTAACTCTAAGATTCAGTGGATATACAAGCAAGTTTAAGAACAGCAGTTGAGGTTGGAAGGGACCTAGTCCAGTGCTGCTGCTCAAAGTAGGGTCAACTAAAGCAGGTTGCCCAGCACTATCAGATTCTGTATATCTCCAAGAGTGGAGGCTCCACAGTCTCTCTGGATACCCAGTATCATTATTCGACCACTATTACATTAAAAAAAAAGTCATATGATGAAAAAGGAATTTCTTTTTGGCTCTTCTGAGCTGTTAGTCCAGCTCTCTGGCCATTTTATATGCTTTCCTGTGGTCAAAGAAGTGTCTTTCTGCCGCTGTACCAAGAGAGGTTGTGGATGTCCTCACCCGGGAAGTGCTCAAGGCCAGGTTGGATGGGGCTTTGTGAGAGACCTGGTCTAGTGGCAGGCCTCCCTGCCCATGGCAAGGAGGTTGGAACTAGGTGATCTTTAAGGTCCCTTCTAACCCTAACCATTCTGTGACTCTTATTTCAATTTATATCCTTTACTTCTTGTCCTGTCACTGGATACCTCTGATAATAGGCCCGTGTCTGGGGAAGAATAACCCCAAGCACTGGTACATGCTGGAGGCTGAGCAACTGGAAGGCAGCTCTACTGAGAAGGACCTTGGGGCTCTGGCTGACAACAAACTGACTGTGAGACAGCGGTGCACCTTCACAGCAAAAAAAAAAAAACAAACAAAAAACCAGGCCAGCAGTAACCTGGGCTGCAGTAGGAAGAGTATTGTCAGCAGGTCAAGGGAGGTCACCCTTTTACTGTACGCAGCACTGCTGAGGCTGCATCTGGAGCGCTGTGTCCAGTTCTGGGCTCCCCAGGACAAGAAAGATAGAGAATTATTTGAGCTTGTCCGTGACATGGCCAGAGGTGGTGAAAGGACTGGAGCACCTAATAGGGCCTGTGTGTGCCAGGATAAGGAATTAATGGTTTTAAACTAAGAGGATAGATGTGCCAGTGTTTCACTACTGTCATTGTAAAATGATCTAGCCCGTAAGTTGCTCATAGAGGTGGTAAATGCCCCATCCCTGGAAACAAATATTCATGACCAGGTTGGACAGGGTGCTGAGCAACCTGATCTGGTTGAAGATGTCCTTGCTTATTGCAGAGGCGGTTGGACTAGATGATCTTTAAAGGTTCCGTCCAGCCCGAACTCTTCTATGATTCTATTCTGTGGCCTTTCCTGTGAGGAAGGGCTGAGACAGCTGGGTCTCATCAGCCTGGAGAAGAGGCTCAAGAGACATTCTAGTGTATATAAACACCTTATGGAAGAGAATGAAGACAAGGTGGAGCCAGACTCATCTCAGCAGTGATCATTGACAAGACAGGAGGCAGTGGAGACAAACTAAAACACATGAAATTGTTTACAGTAATGGTGGTTGAGTACTGGCACAGATTGCTTACAGAGACTGTAAAACCTTACTGGACACAGTCCTGGGTGACCTGGTGCAGGTGACTGTGCTTGAGCAAGGGGGATGGGACTAAATGATACAAAGAAGTCCTTTCCAGCTTCAGTGCTTCTGAGCCTGGCTACATGTTTATACCCTCTCATCAGGTGTGTGTACACATTCCTCCCCTCTGCTTTCTTGTGTCCACACTGAACAACTCATTGTTCTCAGTCACTCCTTGTGTGAGTGATGCTCTGCTCCCTTAGTAATTTTTGGGGCCCACTGTTGTATGCCCATGTCTGTCTTGGACTGGAAAGGCCAGAACTGAGCATGATAACCCAGATGTCTCTTCAGTGATGAGCAGAAGGAAAGAGTCATCTCTCTTAACCCATTGGCAGTGCTCTTCCTAATCCTGTCCTGGAGGCTGCTAGTTTGCTTTGCCACGGGCACACTGATGGCTTACGGTCAAACTGTCATCCACCAGGACCCCAAGTCCTTCTGTGTCAGGCTTCTGTCCAGCCAGTTGGCCCCCAGCCTGTACTGGTGTATGGGTTCTTCCTCCCAGGTGCAGGGCTTTGCACGAGTCTGCTGCGCTGGCCCATTCCTCCTGCAGGTCCCCCCACTGGCAGCGCAGCCCTGCGGTGCGCCAGCCGCTCTGTCCAGCCGTGCAGCCCTGCACCCTTGCTGAGGGTGTGCTCTGTCCCCGCACGCCAGGCAGCAGTGAAGGTGTTGAGCAGGACTGGCACAGGGTGTCAATGGCACAGTTACTCCAGCAGTGACTCTCCTCCAGCTGAACTTTGTGCTGCTCATCATAACCCTTGGAGCACAGCATTTAAGCCAGTTCTTGATCCACCTCACTTTTCATTTATCTCGGCCATGCTGCATCAGTTTTTCTGTGAGGATGTTTGGATGTTTAAGTAGACCAAACATTTTTTTTGTTGTTTTCAGACTCTGCTTTTGAAGTTGGGAACAAATTCCTGATATATTTTTGTTATCTTTTCTGCTGTAGAATTTCATTTAGAAACCAAAAATTAAAATCCCTCCAAGCCAAAATGGTATCTTTGCAATGCCCATATGAGGTCAGAGGCATTAAACCCTCTGTTTACTACATCACATACCAGACTCCTATGGAGAACTCCAAGTAACTGTATTAGCAACTCTTGACAGCTTAACACATGTGTGGATCAGATCTCAGGGTATCAGCGTAGACTCAGGGTATAAGCTGTTGACTTCCTTTGGAAAGAACAGATGTGGCTTGTCTTTGCCGAGTGTGAAAGGAAGGTGGTGGTTGAGATGCTGGCCAATACTTAACTGACTCAACTGTGAGGTTATTCAGCCTTTTTTGCTTACCAGCTTTTGTTTACCCTCTGTCCTATTGCTGTTACTGTTCAGCAGATGAGGTGAAAGCTGGAAAGACAGCAACTCTTATCACAAAAATGTAGTGAGTGATACTAAATGGGGATATTTGGCCTCAAATGATGCTGTATTTTCAAGTTAATATTAAAAAAAAAATATGTAGAACGGCTGTTTTAGAATACCTCTGCTGTTCTGAGCTGGTTGAGTAGCAGGATAGGTTATTGTCACAGAACAGTGCTACGAATGCATTAGGTGCCTTATCCCTGTTTCACAGATCTTTTGTGTTGTCAGTCAAGTATCGTGTTTTAGGTGTTCTTTAAGATGCTGGGAGGCGTTTTGTAGTGGTTATGTTTGGTTTGCCAGTATCCTGCAAAATTTACTCTTATTTCAGGAAATGAAGGGAGAGCAGTTAGAGCAGGTAGATCCTCTCCACTGGGTTTGGACCTTCTTCAGAACAGCAGCTCTGGATGTCTGCTGTGGGCCTCCGAAACCTGATTGGGATGTGCTTGTGTGTACTGTGAAGTTTGTATAACATTTCCTTATTCTTTCTGCTGATCTAGTTTTATATCCTGGAAGCTGAGGGCAAGAGCACAAAGACAGAAGTGGCTTAAGATGCAGTTTCTTTTATGTATCAGTGATCAGTGCTTCTGCAACTTTCTTTTAAAACAGTATTAATTCTTCATCTAAGGATATATTCCTGTGGAACATGAGATCCAAACCCATTTATTCCTAACTCAGAATTCACTGTGTGGGCTTAGAAACAAAAGTTTGGAACTAGTTTACCTTCCTTTTCTTTGGGTTCTTGATTTTATGTCTCTTTTTCTTGTGTGCATGTATATTAAGGCACTACAGTGCTGGTCTCTAAGATGAGCTTATTTCCTCCTGGACATAAGAACTGTATCTTCTTGTGGAATGTTACTCTCTCTGCCGAATGCTTTCCTTCTCACATCGCGAATATTGTTAGTGTTTTGCAGTATGTCTTGTTTTTTCTTCTGTTTATAAGTTACTTTCACTCAGGGAGTGGAGGTACTAGCTTACCTGACAGTTAAACTACCTGTCCAAGGTAAAGGGTGGCAAGTTATAGAGGAAAAGGTCAGTACTGAGGGACTGATGTCTTTTGATAGGGATTTGATGCATAAGCCCAGTTTTGGTGCTTTGAACTGAATGTGGAAGTTTACTGATATTGGGAAGCTTAGGGATATAAGTTGTTCATCTCCCTAACCTTGGGTTGCTGTTCTGTTGAAAGCAATGCTGAAACTTGCCTGTGTTGCAGATGGTCAGCTCTTAAAGGTATTTTTTGTGGCTCCTGAGGCTCCTAAAGGAAGTGTGTTTAGCTCTTTCAGAGAACTAGGTGGCTGAAAAAGTCTGCATAATGAAAAGGTTACATTGTAGAAATCAAAAGTTTGATACAGATAAAAATCACACCAATGTGATATGGCTGAGGGTTATTGGAGGTCCTGCAAAAAGCAAAAGGTTTAATAGGCTTATTTGGAAAAAGTCTCATTTGTGTCTTGCCTTTAAAAAAAACAAGTGAGTCCTATTTTTCTCATTATTTGTGAAAGCACAGCAATTTCTAAAAATACGGTAGGAGAAATTAGTGTGTGTTTCTGCACAGTTAAATGCCTTGGTTTATGGAATGCCAACATTCAGGGAAGAAGGGAGAGCGTTCATACCAACGTGATAAAGATGTTCGTCTGTACATAGGAATTGTTTTCTAAAGCTTTTTATTCTTTAGGGAGAAATGACTTTTAGTTGTACATTCTTAGGAACCTTCCACATTTTTGTATAGATGGGTGTTGTGCAGAAGTAATTATAAAATGAGTGTATTTAAGATGACACCTACCTCCGGGTTGTTCTGTGTGCACTTTCCCATCCGCTAGATTTTGTCTTACCCATATATTTGAGAATCAAAAAGGAACCAACAGTGGTGGACTCCAGCAGTCTCTGTTGTGCAGGCAGGGTGAGACACTTGGCACCTGTTGCTTTGGGTTGGAGCAGGTGGCAGCTGGAGGGAGAGCGCTGCTGTAATAGCTTTGAAGTACGTCTTGCTGGAGGTGGGCTCTGGAGCTTGAACCAAAGACTTCTGGTACATCAGTGAAAACCAGAAGCTAAGTCTTTCTCTACCACGGCCTGCAAAATATATGCAGGTTCAAAGGTTTCTATATTAATTTTGTTGGAAGAGTTCTGAAATATTGATCTGAAGGTTGTACTGAAGGTTGTGGGTACAAATTACGGTAGGCTGTGTGTAGCATATGTGTGTTATTTGGGATTTCTTTTTCTGGTAAACACTAGAAATAATTGTAGTTTTTTTCAATAGTTTATTTCAAAGACAAATTCAACAATAAGACTTCAGAGAGAGTTGCAGTGCTCACATTTATGGGACGTCTTCCTCTGAGAACAGTGTTTCCAGCTTATTGCTAATAAATGTCTTTGGGAAAGTTGCTAGGCTGAGTGCACACAAAATATTTTTCTTTCACCATAGTATTGTATATGTGATGCAAGTTTCAGTTCTGATTTTGATGCTACAGATTAATTAAAATACTATGATGCCTAGCTTGGAAGAGAGATCCCCTTCTATATGGGTTACTCTACGGTCCGTGAAAGTTCTTCCATAGCATAGTGAAAAATGTTGGTACTGTTTGGTTGCCTTTATTGCTTGAAGTAGAAGTTTTCATTGAATTAAGCTTATTGAACCAGCACTTTTTGACCCCGTAGTGTAATTTAAGATCCAGACATCTGGAGCTGTATAAAAAATGTCTAACATGATTCTTATTCTCATACACAGACCTGTAATTTAGGACACAAGTCTTCTGCTACACCTTCCCCCTCCATCAACTTTCTATCCTTGCTTTCAGTCTAGGTGGGATTTTTGTTATAGTTTTTATTTAGGATGTTGACTTATTTGGAGAATAGAGATTTATAAGTGTGGAAGGAATAACGGGTTGCTGTTTTTAAAAGTACTTTTATAAAGTACATACAATAATTAATCTGTAATTTTGTGTATGTATTTAATGTGGTAACTCAAGTGACCGCACTCCAGAGACTGTTTGCAGACTTTGTATTTTTAGACTTTTTTTTTTTGTAGAAGAAATAATTTAAATTATGTTAGAACTTAATATTTCTAATGTGTAATTTTATAAATCTCTGCTTATCCTACAACATCCCGTTTTAGCTTTCATGGTAAATGCAGTTGTTAGAAAGGATAGAGGAGGAAGCACGTTAGGATCTGCCTGTGGGGATCTGAGGGGTAAGAGACTGTCATGTTAATGAGCTAAACATGGTAGAAGTCAACACAGCTCCTTGTCACAACTAGGCTTCTAAGTGTCACTCTCTGAAAATCTTGAATAGCTGTGCTCTAGGTGGTTTTGACTGTTAACTTCCAGGAGGGCCGAGGCAACATAAAAGAGGATTATTTGATGCATTTTTAGGCTTGACTCTTCTGATGTTTAACAGTCAAACTTTCAAGCCTATAAGGAGAACAAGATAGCTGTCAGTTCTCAGTTTTACTCCTGCTGTTTGGTTTGTTGCCTGGGCTGTGTGCTGAGACACCTTGAAGTTCTGTTTTTCAGCATGTGGTTTATTAGCTTGTCCACCTGTCTGCAGTTGATCTTGCTGCTTCTTATTTGGAGAGCGAGTGTTTTCATTTTGAATTGAGTCAGAATTCTGTGTGCATATTTTAACTCTATTAGGAATTCAGGTGTTCTAATCCTTTTGAACTATTTTGCAATGTTTTTCAGTAACCCATCAAACTATTATGTAAAATTATAGTTGTTGAAAAATACATAAAACCAAATTTACAAGAAATGATACTTTATTTTAAAATCAAAAGACAGTTCTGTCAGTTAATTATCTGGCTGGTACAAACTTGTGGGTTTTTTAGGATCTAGAAGGCTTCTCGTGGTTTTTCTTGTACTGGGTGGCTTGCTTGTTTGTTTTCTTCTACTTTAAGTGGCAGTACCTCCAAGAACACTTGCACTATCTACACTGCATATTTTATCTAGTTACTCATTGATGAATGGTGTCTTGGTTGCTCCTGTTCTAAGCAATTTTTCGGTTGTTTGTGTTTATGAACTTTAAACTCATAGGAAGATCCAGGGGGATGCTTCTGTGGCTTCAACGGGTATTTGTGTTGACTATTTAAAGACTCAGTCTGAAGAGCTGTAGCAGAGATGAGTCATTACAAATTTCTAACATGTCAGTAGCTTTAATCTGAATAGCAGTGAGAATGTTAGAAAATGCTTGAGTTGTGTGTCTGGCCAAACGGGACAGTGGGAAGAGAGTGAAGATACTGACTGGAGATTTTATTTTCTATGCCTTTACTGGAGAGTATTAGGCAGAACGTCTCCTAGTGCTGCAGTAGTTGGTACAGGACCAAGTTAAAGACTGAAATGTCCTGTAGCTGATGACAGGAGTAGCCAGGCTCATCTCTCCCTGCAGAACAAGTAACGTACCCACAGCAGGCTGATACTGCTGAGACTTTGTGTGCCATGGAATGAGGAGTAAGATGCCCTGTTCTAGTCTGCCAGTTCAGTTGAAAAATCTAGGAAATGTGGACCCTGTTTAGCCTTCTCTGCGCTGATGTTTGTTGCTCTGTGCTCCTAAACTCTACCAAGTGCTTCTCTGCTCTGTTAAAATTTTGATGACAGAGTTCTTCTAAAGCGAGGGTGTGAAAAATGACTTTAATTACTGGCTGCAGTTAAATGTTTATCCCTTTCTGCCACTGGCTGTCAGATAGAAAACTGTGGGAAAAGAACAATTTAGTGTTGTTATGAACTCTTATTTTGTTTAACTTCTAAAGCTCCACCCTAATAATATTGGGGATTGTGACCTCCAAGTCAAGAAACTGTAGAACCTCTGCTCTAGGTGAAGCAACTGAATGAAGTAAAAGCTTTGCATCTCTGTATGTAAAATTTCAGATCAAATGATGTGTTGGATAAAACACAAAATAAGCTTCAGGTGATTTCTGAGTTTTTTCCTTAGAAAAGCTCATACTTGGAAGGAAACTGTAGTTAACAGAGTTCAGGCTGCCTGGCATCAATTTAAATTACAAGAACATCTCATTCGTACATTTGCCACAGAAAATTTGCTTATTTGTATAAAATTCAAACAGTTCTGAACCTCAGTCCTTAGGTCCTGTGCTGTGGGAGATGGGGATTGTGTGACACCACAAGAAAAAAAAATTTCCTGAGTTACCTTGAAAGATCTACCGGTCATGTAGATGTGTGTGGGCGCTGAAGTATTGTGGTGTGTAAGGCCTGAAGATGTATTTTTGCCTAGAAGATGGTTAGAAGTTGTGTAGAGGTAGTTCAGTTATTGCTGAACGTGAGCATACGTGGGCAGAATGAACACAGATTTTCATTCTTCATGTTTCTTTAAAAATACAGTGTGTTTTAGGACTTCACCCTTGTGCAGATTCTGCCAGACAAGTAAGAGCAGAAGCAAATTAAAGTTTTGCTGTTCTTTGGTCTTTATGCTCTAGTACGGTGTGAGCCCAGTCTGCTTTTTAATAGCAGATCAAGGGGAAAGTTCCTGTAAATGTCTTTGGATGGCAGGGGTTTTTCTCCCAACTCTACCCCCCTGATAATTCTCCGTTCTTGCAATCCCCAAGCGACTCTGACTTACCTTAACTAAAAGACTTTTAATAAAAGTGAAAATTCTTACTGCTGTCTTGTTTTCCTGAATCGTGCAGTAGAAAAAGCTTTTTGCTTATAGGTGTTTCAGTAGCTGTGCTTGTCTAAGAGCGTCTCAGCACAGAGATGGGAGATGCCATGCACTTCAAAGTGGTTACTGTCTTGGCTGAAATGAGATACCAGCAGTTGTATGTATATGTATGTACACACCTTTATTGTGATGGCTGGTGATGACTCTCTGAAACACTCAGTTTGAGTTTGGGTTGTGAGTGCATACCTGAAGAATAACTCTTTGAGAGGTGAAATAAGTTAACTGGCATCAGTCACTGCACTGTTGATGCCAGATCCTGCTTAAAACAAAGCCAGTTTGGCTATCTCAGTGTTACAGTGTTTGGAACTTTATTTAGCCTTTTCAGTTTCTTGCTTATATTTTCACAGAATTCTGTATATCTGCTGTGAGGCAACTTGATTACTGCCCTAGGGCAGCATTGAAGGTGGCTGTTCTTTGCTGTCTGTTAGTGTCAAATGAGCATTATGGGTTTGGGAAGAAGCAGAACATTTTGCTTTAAAGTATTTTCATACGTGCATCAGAGGAGTGACTGACTGTGTTTCTGCTCCCCTCTATAGTCAATACAAATGAATAAGGTAAAGATACTTTATTAAAACTTGCTGATAGCAATCCTAATATTTCAGTAAACTAATTTCTTCTGCTGTTGAAGTCTTCACAACTGAGCATCTATAAACACCTCAGAGTGGATCTTTGCTGTTCAGCACAGCAGAACGCTTAGGCTGGAAATGTGCCTCCTCCTCTTTCTGTGAAATTGTATCCAAGCTTTGCTGAGAAGTACTACTTCTAGAAATAAGCTTTCCCTTTAGTGTTTGTATTCCTCAAAGAAACTTTGGCTGTATGCTAAAATAATTAAGCCCAAATATTCTAAGGTTGGGCCTGTGTTGATGTCAAAGCAGTGTTGGGAACAAGTGCTTATACAGCATCACTTGCTGGAATAAAGGACAGGAAGAAATTGTAGTTTGATCCATATTGCAGTTAAATGTAGTACCATTGAAAAGGTTAATTGTCTAACTAATGTTAAATTTGAAAGTTCAGGCTTCAGGGTTAGAAAACTTTCTGTTAAGGTTTGCTAGGAACTTGATCCTGTGTCATATGTGTTAAGGTTGAGTTGTGTATGTTGAGGTTTTTTAGCCTCAAAAAGGGAGCCTTGTTCAGTGCATGGGGTGGACAGGTGAAGGTGGTGGGCAGTGTAGCTAAGCAGATCAAGTAGTTTGCTGCTACTGATGAGGGGTGGGTTCTGCTGCTCCTTAGTGCCTGCTTTTGGTAGTCTCCGTGCTCTAGTTCCTGTTTGACAGTGCTGTGAACCAGTTTTGTTCACTAATCTAGCAGCAAAGTGAATAGTTTTCTGCTGAGCCATTGAGTCAATTTGCTGTGCAGTCAGGTGAGGATCAGTCAGTACCAGGAATGGTGTAGGACTGCATGCCAGGAGCAGTGGCAGAGGACGGTGGGCAGTTTGGTTCTACCCATCCATGGCAATGAGCTCCTAGTATTGTGTATGCAGTCACAGGGTCATGTGAGTTTGAAAAAGGCTGAAAACTACTAATCAGTTTTTGAAGTCATCTTATCTTTAATTTTCTACTTGAATTGCTTTTAGGGAGCCAAGTTTTACTCTTGTTGATATGTATATTTTTTTTTTAAAATCTTTTAATTCTGGTAATGCATTAAAAAAAAATCCCATTTGGAATCCCCTTTCACTTCTGACTTGCAGGTCCAAAGGCTTTTTTCCTCTCCAGTGGCATCAGTAGCTCAGACCCTTGAAGGGATTGATATTTTGTCTCACAAGGATAGACACTCCCCATTTTGATTTCTGTCTTATTCCCAGTTGCAAGTAGCAGTTCAGGGGTCTCTGCTACTTCCCATTATAGATCCTCTGTTTGTTGGTGTGTGGTTTTTTTTAATATAGCCTTTTGTTCCTTCAGTAATTGTTGCTGTCTTGGTTTGCAGGTGTTTCAGAATTAAAAATGGCTTCTGTTTATCCTTTTTGGTATATAGAGATCCAGAAAGTTCTGTGGAAGAGAAAGGAGTTGTGTTCAGAGATGCAAGGCTGCTAACAAATATTTATTTGGTTCCTAATTGCATGCACCATTTTTGCAACTTATCACGATTTGGGAAGGTGTGTACTGATGAACTTTATTTCATGTATCTGTAAATGGCATAACCTTCGCAGTCTATGGTCAAAAGTGAAAACATTTGTATTAAAATACTTATATTTGAAGCCAAACAATTTCTTTTCAGGCTTGAAGGAAGACTGTGGATACCATCAAAAGAATTATTTTTATCCTGTGGTTAGAGACCTTTTTTCCCCTTTTAAAGGTTTAATGGTATGAAAACAAACACAGAGAATGATAAATGTTCTTCACTTAAAAAATATCTTAGTGTAATCCTCCTTAAGAAGGTTTTGAGTATATATGTGGGCATATATCAAGTTAACTAAAACATTTTTACAACTGGTTGTGCATGCAGACTGTTTTGGATATATTTATGTGAGCTTTGCATGGTTTGACATTGATTTACATTGTGAATGATGCATTTGGGTGTTTTTTCTTGTTTGTCTGTCTTAAAAGTACATCTGCTTTTGAGACCATGGCTTTGCTCTTTTAAGTGCTGTTTACTGATGATTAGCATAGAACAGAGTACTTCTATGGACCTAGCATGATCGTCTAGTCCAACTGCCTGACCAGTTCCAGGCTGACCAAAAGTTAAAGCATGTTGTTAAGGGTGTTGTCCAAATGCCTCTGAAACATTGACAGGCTTGGGGCATCCACCACTTCTCTAGGAAGCCTGCTTACTAGTGTTGGAACTAAAGGTTTTTGTAGGAGTGGGGTGCGTGTCGTTTTGGGTGGTGTTTTTTTTTTTTTTATAGCTGCATCTGTGAAATACGTTAGTTGATGGATTAAAAAAACCAGCCACCACATATCACAGGAGTTGCTGAATGAATGAAATTGTTAGTCTGTAAAACTTCTCAGAAGATAGAATCAGAGGCAGGGAGCGGGACAGACCCAAGAGATGAAATGAGGTGATCTTCATTCTCGTACCGTAGAAATGGAAGCCAACAATTTTTGAGGTAGTTTTGCACAGATACAGGTTCATACCCTTCTTTTACATGAGTACTTTACATTTCAACTAGTAATAAGAGGATGTAATTTAATAGCTGGATGTTCAGCACAGATGTGCAGGTACTGGTATCCAGTCTTAAGGCTTTCTTTGGTTAATGATAGACATGCTAAAGTATGAAAGCACAATTTGTCTCTTGCTGTAGCAAATAGCTTCTTGCTTGATACTTAGAAGTTGTATTTGTTGCCAGTTACGTTAGTTCTGATTGTACCATGGTGAATATAAATTTCCATCCTGTCTGTGCTGTGTGCGAAGCCACAGACCTGAATGACTGGTCTCTACAACAATCTGAGCTCCATCTGAGAGCAAGTGAAGTGGGTTGACAAGTAACCTCTGCTTCCCCCTGCCTCACCTTGCTGCATCATTAGCGCTATAATTCTGTGTTTTCTATGTTCAGACTAGTATAGTATCTAGAAATGTTTGAGTTCTGTATGATGTCTATCGCTATAGCAATGAGTGTTCATGTTTGGGGTGAAACATTTTTAAAATGGCAAGTTAAAGCATTTTTAGGAGTTTGAAATACCTGTAGACTCTTGGATGCTCTCTGGCTGTGTATTCCTGCGGTCAGGAGGAGGGAAAAAAGTCATCTGTTCTGTAGTTCGTATTTTGATGTTTGGGTGGAGATGTTTAACCCTATAATATGGAACTTCCCACTGTCATAAACAATTTCTTTGGTTTTGTTTCTCCCTGAAAGGAACTGGTGCCATAATGACACCATTAGAATAATCCAGAATGTCAATAGTAGGTGGTTTTTATCAGGTGATGTTTCACTCAAGTACCCTGGCACAGTCAGTGAACTATTCTCAGGACTCCTCTAAGATTGAAGTAGGTGGTTGAACACGCGTTGCTGCTCTTTCTGCTCTTCCCATGCCCACTAGACTGAAAGACACTGGCAGAAGGAAGATGTTAATAACAGTGGTGAGTATTCCATCTGCCATATGAAGCAGTCCTTTTGCAGAGGCCCACGCTGGTTTCATATTAAATTTAGCCTAATGAAAGGACAGATTTTCATGAGGATACTGTGCCTTTTGGCAGTTGAACTTAATTAGCTAAAAGTGAAATTGTGCTCATACAGTGTGCTGTGTTAAACCTGATTGAGAGTGAAGGCAGTCTTTGTAGCTTTTAGCTGTGTGGATTAGGTTAAATCCTAGAGTCTACTTCCTTGTTTGGGCAAAGAAAGAAATGAGTGACCTCAGGGCACTTCTTCCCCCTACAAGATGAGAAGATAGAGGGATAACTAGCTTGCTCACTTGCCTCCACTTCAGAAATCCCAGAGGTATGTAGCTGCTCTAACAAACATCAAGAGGCTGATGGGCAAGTGTCTTAATTGCTTGTTCTTTGCAGTGTCTGCGCTTTCCATATCCAAACCTCTTAATTATCAGCAGGAGTGTGTGTTTCCATGCACCAGCAGTGGTGTTGTTTGGGTTTTTTTAAGGATTCTTTCGAGTTACTTGGGCTGACATTTGGGAGCTGAAAGTAGTCTGCTGCAGCATAGTAGTAACCACCATCTAACTTCTGTGAATTTGAGATTACTTAGAAATTGTGTATTTAATTCTAAACTTCTGTGTCTGAACCTGCTGATCTTGAATTGCTTGTTGTGAATATGATTTTGTGCTGTAACATGGCCAGTAATTTGGTCTATCAAATTGTGAAATGATTTCAACTACTAGACTTCAAGGCAGTGTAATGGCAGAAGTTGGAAAAAAAAAAAAAAACAACCAAAACACTTGAAGAAAAACACTTTAAAACCAGGGAGAACATTTACCTTGGGAATCACTTGAAAATATTATTACTTTTTTTTTTTAGTTTGCATATTATATAAACTTGAAGCTAGTTTCTGTTTTGTGATGTTTTGGTTCTCAGTAGTTGATTGTGTGTTAAGGTTTTGTTAGTTTTAGTTTGTGTGTTTTTTGGTTTTGTTTAATCCATTTTTTAGGATGTATCGGGTCAGTTTTTAGATGTTACCACATGTATTTCAACAAACTGTGTTCAGTTGTGGAAGAATGACTATGCAAATTCATCTAACAAGACAGGTTCTGGTAGTGGCATCTTGTGAACAGTTTGCTGATGGTGGTTGATATTAACTGACTGTTTATAAACCCCTTGTTTGGCAGTGTTTGTTGACAGCTGTCATTTTATGTCTCTGAACTTTCTGATATAGTAATTGCATATGACCAGTTAAAGGGTATGATTAAGGACTGTGACTCATCATGAAAGCAGCCTTGGGATACTTGTGTGGTTTTTTTTGTAATTTCCTCCCCTCATAGCTTGTCTGTCAGATATCTTTTAGTGCTGGTTTTCAGACAGATGCACATTCTGACCGTTGGTGTCAGTCTCTGGCCTTTGTGTACCACAGTGAGGGTTTTGGTAACTTTGAATCCTGATGTTTAAATACATATTTTGCATGTGAGGGAACTTAAGAGATCTTTTTTTCCTCTCAACAGGTGGGAAGGAGAAACCAAAAACCAATGCAGAAGAGCTACAGATTAAAAAAGTTAAGAAGAAAAAGAAAAAGAAACATAAAGAGAATGAGAAGAGGAAGCGTCCAAAAATGTACAGCAAATCCATTCAGACCATCTGCTCAGGATTGGTTTCTGATGTTGAGGATCAGGAAGCCAAAGGCATCATAGATGATCATCTTAAGGATTTCAATGGGAAAAATATGGATCCCAAGAAGGACTGTGAGTCCAAGATACCAGAGAACAGTGAGTTTCCATTTGTCTCGTTAAAGGAGCCACGGGTTCAAAATAAACTCAAAAGGTTGGACACATTGGAGTTCAAACAGCTGATTCATATTGAGCACCAGCCTAATGGAGGTGCATCAGTTATCCATGCCTACAGTAATGAACTCTCCCACTTATCTCCTGTGGAGATGGAGAGATTTGCAGAAGAGTTTGTGGGTCTGGTTTTTAGTGAAAATGAAAACTGTGCAGCTTACTATGTAATGGGTATTGTTCATGGGGCAGCTACTTATTTACCTGACTTTTTAGACTACTTTTCGTTTAATTTTCCCAATTCACCAGTGAAAATGGAGATTTTGGGAAAGAAAGATATAGAGACAACGACTATGTCAAATTTTCATGCTCAGGTAAGAGGTTATATGTTTTACTTTCTAAAGTCATGTCATCGTTTCAAACAACTGTGAATGGTATTTTTTTTTTTTTTTTAGAATACAGTTACTATTAGCTGTGCTATGTGCATGATGCAGAAGGCTAGAAACAAGGGAATTCTTTAAGTTCTGCAGTATTAAAGATAAGGAGCCTAACTGAGACATAAAATTGGCTTTTGTGGAGGAGGCAATATGCTTGCGTGTGTGTGTGGGTTTCTTTGGATTTATTTCTGTAACTGAAGTTTAACCATGAGTTTGGGAGAATTGAAATGATTTAGCTGTGGCCATCTGGGCATCCAAACTGTGGTTTGTCTGTATGAACTTCCTGGTAAAACTGAAATGCTTTAATACCTTAGAACAATGTTATATGTAAAACCTGTGTAGGGTACAGTTCACTAGTTACATTTGTAGTTTGAGGCTTTTAAATCTGTTCTTAATGGAGAACTTCATGGTGGTTAATGTGGCTACTAGTTTGATCCTTACCCTTTTGCATTTCCCCCTGTTAGCTGTATTCTCTTGAAGGCTGTTAAATGACATGGGGGGAATGGTAGGCAGCTTTTGAATCTTTTAAAATTTAATTTTTTTTTTGTTCTCAGAGTGACTGCTCTTAACAGCTACTGACTAAATATCACCTCTGCTACTTATTAACTTGCTGTAGGAGAAATGTTACTGTTTCATATGAATTACTTATATTTTAGGTCAGGGTTTGGGGCAAAAAAAAAAGCTCTTACCCCCTTAGATTGCCACTTTGATGAGGGTATTTTGTAGAACCCATAGAGATATTCTGAAACAATTTATGAAGAAACTCAATCCAGTTATTCATTATATTAGCTTCAGCTCACAATTGCCTGTTTAACTCCCTGTTTGTGACTTTGGATGTTTTATGGAATGCATTTTAAGCTATTTTAGTCTTCAATTCTTAGACAACTGTGAAGAGTTCAAGTGTAAGTTATAACATTTCCAGTGCTAGTTAAGAAAACATCTACTGCTGTGGAATATCAATATTCTGTGAAATATAGTCACTACTTTTTTTTAGTATATAAACAGAATTGTTACCTGAATAGTTAAAATCACAGAAGGAGGAACAGAGAGAGAATGTAGTAGATGGAAGAAGCCAAACTGTTGTTACAGCATTCAGTCGGTCAACTTTGTAGCCTGTCTTGTAACTTACATTTCACTTGGCTGGAGATAGAGTTCTGATATCTTCTTTTCCTTCTTTCCCCCCCCCCCCTCAGTTTTTCAGTTAGTTTTCATGGTGTTTTATCACTTGTCAGAGGCTGGTTGCTTGACAGAAAATTCTTGGCTCCTTGTGTTGTTGCTAACATAAAGGGTGTAGTGTATATAACTATTGCACACCAGACTTACTTATACTGTCTTCTGTTTAGCATTGCTCCTGCCTGTAATATTTTTGTCCTCGTGTCAATATCTTGGTTGCCTAGCTTTTGATTCTAGTTTTCTTCATTCCATTTTTTCTGTCTTTTTCTGGCTGCTTATTTTGTCTTACTCAGGTGATCTGCTACAGTCAAAAGGTTTTGCTGGCTTAATATTCTTCTCTCTGGCTGGGGCCAGTGTCAAAGATGTCTAGGAAGGAGTATGAGAGTCTAGTAATCAGTTATACTGTGTGAGAGTGCTTGTCCTCCAGGGATGTATCAGGACCTTTTAGAAATCTTTGGGTGATTCTGTGACTAACTTTCAGCTGTATTTTTTGTGTGTGTTTAAATTTTTGATTCATTAGTATCAGTTACCTATATTTTTCAGTTTTCTGCCTCTGCCTTCCTTTATAAAAGGTACGAGATGATTGCATAACTTAGGTCTTGTGCATATTGATAATATTCTCCTGTCTTGCTCAGTTCTTTTTGAATCTGTTAAAGGGATTCTGATGTCCTGTTGCAGTATATTTCAATGAAGTTTTAAATATAGTTTTCTGTTCCTGCATTGCAGGCGCTCTGTGCTATTGTGTGTGTTGTCCTGACCTGTCTGAGTGATGTCTAGCAGTTGTTGTGTAGCCTTAGTTGAAAGGTGTTGCTTTTTGATGCCTTAGGAACTTAGTTTTATCGAGTCTGCTTTGACTATCTCTCAGCTTTCTTTAGCCCTAAGAAACTTGGGCATTTCTTTGCTAATTTTAACTAAAACACTGAAGTGAGGCTCACTTTGGTAGATGAGTTTTTTTGGTTGTTTTTGAGAACTCATTGTAGCACATGTTATCAGTCTGACAAACGTAAACATTTAAAAAGATCTTAAAGTATTAAAACAATAAAAAGGCAGGATGCGCTAAGCCCGAAATTGAAAGTATTATTGAATATTTTATCATTTTTACTTCTCATGCTGATTCTTTTGGTACTGCCTGATGATATTCCAACTCCTGTTTTGCAGCAGATGGAGGAGTTGGTGGTTTTTTTTGTGTGTGTGGTGGTTTTTTTTTTTTTTTTTTTTCCAAGTAATATTTTCAAGTTGCTGAGTTTTGTGGTAAGGTGCAGAGTCCACAGTAAATTCTGTTGGTGAGAAAACTATCGGAGTCCTCCTAAGCCTACCTGGAAAGTCTGCATCTCCTGAGTAATTGACTTAAGTTTTGCAAATGTTGCATTGAAACTTAACTCCTTTCAGCTTTCCAATATACCTCTGTCAGACAGAAGTAATGTATTTTCACTTAGTAGAATATTAGAAGTGGGCAGAAGCTTATTAGAATAGAACTGCCACAGGAGAGAGAAGTCTGTTGGAACTGGTCCTGTCTCATCAGAATTAGCTTTTAAATTCTGTGGGGAGAGGAACTGGAGAGTTTTTCATCACCTAGCTTGGATCTATTAAGTACTCGTTTATTCTTAATTTTTTTTTTTTTTTTTTAATTTAGTGGAACAACTAAGTTTCTATGAGCTGTCTGTAAGGCTTAGTTAGACTGCTGCCTGTAATTGGGCAAAACAGAATTAGTATGGGTATCCTTGTAGCCAGTAGTAAGTCACTCTTTCTGATGGTGGAAAGCTGTCCTCTGTAGGTGCATCCCTGGTCTCCATCTCATGTGTTGGTGGCCTGACAAGCACTGTTGATAGCTGTCAGGAACACCGTCCACAATCACATTCTTTGAAATCCTCCTAAAAGCCTGACAAGCACTGTTGATAGCTGTCAGGAACCACTGTGGACGTGGTTCCTGACAGCTATCAACAGTGCTTGTCAGGCTTTTAGGAGGATTTCAAAGAATGTAAGCAATCAGCTTTTGCCACCACCTCCTTGCAGTTTACATCACTTCAGTTAAGCTATTTAGTGCTGTTGGGGCAAATGCTTCTAGTATTTTGAATCCATTGCTGCGTCCTTGTGGTGGGCAAGTGTAAATTTTTGTTGCCTTGTGGAAACCTGGAAGCACACACTTCATGTTTAACCATAACAGTGCTCAGTGGGTTGATTCGTAATGTGCTTCAGTTGTGTCCCAGAGGCAATTTCTTAGTACAGATGAGTAAAAGGCTGAGCAGTATCCAACAATTCCTGGTGTTACAAAAGAAGATTGACTGTGTTTAAGCTCTATCTGACAAATGCTTGAATGATATGCTTGCTTGAGATCTCTAGGTGATTCCACACTTCCCAAAGTCTGTTGAAATATATTTTTACTTATATTTTTTTTCTTGTTTGTTCTCTAATCTTAATCCTCCTGCCAGTCCTTTTATTCTTATTGTCAGTGGACAAGGCAAGCAGCTTATGCTTTTCTTTCAGTGCTCTCTTCTTTGCTTAACAGCTTCTTTTTTTTCCCATTCCTACTTGAAGTAGTTTATTTCAGTCTGCCATTGCGTGTCACATCCTTATCGGTCTTACTGCTCTCCCTGTATGCTCTCTTCAGTCATCCTTATTTTTCTTAAGCACAGTACTGAAAATGGCCAGTGTCTGCCTGGTGTATTGTTGTCAAGGAGTATTAAAAGATTGCTTCAAGTGTCTTGCGAATTACTGCTCATTGTCAGCTATTCTTGCCTTTTTCCGAGCAGTTTGTGATCTGCTGTAGCAGCAGCCTCTGCTAAGTGAGTCACTCTCCTTTTCATGTTTATGCAGTTAGTTATATATTTTTGTGTGTGT
>NW_008586124.1:1338-10001 GCF_000691845.1 Merops nubicus | reverse complement strand
TCTTCACCTCGGGTGTGTCTGGCACCACGGGGGGTTTGGGGTGCTGGGTGACTTTCCATGTGCTCCTGGGGGCCACGGGGGAAAAGATGCCCTGTCAGAGCACAGTGCACCCCAGCCCCTGGGGCAGGGTGCCCTGGGAGGCTGTGGGAGCAGGGAAGCACACACCACGAGGAGATACGGAGTGGTCGGTGCCAGCCTGGGGACACCCGTTCTGAGGGGTGCTCCAGCAGCATCCCCACGAAGAGGGCTCCAAACCTCCAGGGGCCAGGCCTGGAGGCAGGTCTGAAGTTGGCTTTGAACTTAGCAGATAGAGAGATGCAGAGGGGTGGTCCTGTGGTGGAGCTGGAGCTGCATGGTGGGCTCTACACCCTTAAGCCTGAGCCCAGGAGATGTTAGAGTCGGTCTCTTCAGCCTGTGCTTCCCTTTTCCAGGTTGTTTCCCCCACTTTGGCAGCTGAGGATATAGCTCCTGGTTTTTCTGCATGATCTTGGTTTCTTCTGGACAAGCTCATCTCAGGGAACTACCAGAGAGAGTCCAACAGAGGCTACAGAGGTGATTAGAGGACTGGCACGTACCTCCTGTAAGGAATGGCTGGGAGCCCTGGGGCTGGTTAGCCGTGAGAGGGGACCTGGAGGGGGTCTGGTCAGTGCTGAGCAATATCTACAGGGCAGGTGTCAAGAGGATGGGGCCAGTGGTCCTGTCAGTGGTGCCAAGTGTGAGGACAACGGGCAATGAAACACAGAACACAGAACACAGGAAGTTCCACCTAAACATAAGGAAAAACTTCTTCACTTTGAGGATGATGGAGGCCCCTTCCAACCCCTACCATTCTGTGATCTAGATTTAAGAGTGACTTATGGGGTGCTAGCAAGTGTACGTTGCTTCTCCGAGCTGCTGCTTGGAGACCTTCCACCTCTGAGAAATTTGGGAGCCTGGAAGGGAATTTTCCCCCAAGATATACCCCTCTGCAAAGGTCAGTGAGACTCGAAAGCACCCACATCTTTGGGGAAGGGACAGTGATGGAGACACTGGCCAGAAACAGGAGCACCTCTTCCTGATGTGCCTCCCCTCCCTGCCCCTCTGACTCAGGCCCTGTTCCCACCTTCAGCACACACAAGTGCGTTGGCCTTGGCCCTTCCCTGCTCTGCCCACTGTGCCTGGCAGCAGCTGGCAGCACAGGGATGGGCACAGGGGCTGAGGAGGGAGGGCTGAGAGCACACGTGTTGGGAGTGGGCACCTCCTCTGGTATTCGCCACAGCTATAATTAAAGGGTGGTGTATAATGAACACATGATTTTTGTGTGTTTGGTGCTCAGCTGGCTGTGCTCCTCTGGGTTCCTCGTTCTCAGTTCTGTTTGCATATCTCCACAGCCTGGGAAGCCTCAGGAAGGTTTTGGTTGGCAGGCACTTCAGGATTCTCTTGGTCCTGCCCTGCTCAGAGCAGGGCCAGCTTCAGAGTCAGAGCAGGGCCAGCTTCAGAGTCAGAGCAGGCTGCTTGGGTCCTCGCCCATCTCCATCGGGTACCTCCACTGGTCCCTCAGCCGTGATTCTGGATGTGCTCTAGTGCAGGACCACTAGGTGGAGGAAGAACTTTCTCCTTTTGCCCTACTGGTATTTGCCACGTTGCAGCTTGTGCCCATTGGCCTTCATCCCACCAGTGAGCTCTCCAGGAAGAGTCTGGCTGTGTCTTCTCCAGATCCTCTCCTGAGGCAGCTGGAGACAGCAACCAAATGTCCTCTTTGCCTTCTCTTCTGAAGGCTGGACCAGCCCACCTCTCTCAGTCTCTCCTCATACACCCTCATGCTCCAGGCCCTGACCAGCTTTGTGTCCTTCACTGGGCTCTCTGCACTTGGTCAGGATCTTTCCTGCACTGGGGAACCCTAAACTGGATCCAGCTCTCCCAGTGCCATCTCACAGGTGCTCTCTGGAGCTGGTGGTGACCCTTGGCTCACCCAGAGCAGGGTGCATCCAGCTGCCTTTGCCACAAAGATGCTGTGCTGGCTCGGGGCTGTTCCTGCAGGCCCAGTCTGCCCAGTCACACGGGGTTAGCCCAGCAGCAGGACTCTGCATCTGCCTCGGCTGGACCTCAGGAGGTTTGTGCTGCCCCATCCTGGGGGCAGCTGTGGCCTCTCTGAATGGCAGCTCCAGTGTAACAGCCTGTCCCCAAAGCTTTGTTGTCCCCAGAGCTTGCTCCTCGTCACCGACATTGGGCTTGGCTCTGCCTGACACATCTTCATGCAGTTCAGGAGCTGCTGACCCTTGGGAAGTCCCCAGCCACATCACTTCCCACCTCCAGACCACCACAGGCTTCCCATTAGCTCTGTTGGGGCAGCCAGTCGTGGAGCCAAGGTGGAAAATCCTGTCCTGAGATGATCCAGGTTGAAAGTAGCCACAACAGCTTTCTGTGCCTGGAGGAAGCAGGAGCATCTAAAGCATCTCAGGTACTGATGCCTCTTGAAGCTGTGGCCCTCACAGCACTGAGATTTTCTCCTCACTTTCATGGGTCCCAGTTGTGTTGTCAAAATGTGCAGAACTTCTGAAGTCTTAACTTCTGAAAAGGCTCCAGGGGTTTTGTTGTGCCCCCGGGATGCCTGAGGACAGGAGCAATGTTTGTCCCTTCCCAAACCAGGGATCAAAAGCAGTGTTTGTTCCTTTTTTGGGGCTCCGTCCAGCACAGAGGTGTCTACAAGCAGCAATGGGCAGTTTAGAGGTGACTCACTCCTGACCCATGGCAGTTCAGATCATTCATGCCCGTGCTGTGGAGAGCTGATGCCAATCATCCAGATCCCAGTGAGGGGCTGCCCCTGAGGCTGGAGGGTGGGGAAGGGTCCAGCTGGGCTGGCACCCACCAGCTCCCAGGCCCAGTGGCACTTGGGGAACCCCCTGGTCTCACTCTGCACCACCCAAGACAGATGGAGAAGACCTCGTGGCTGCATTGTTGGGGACTCCTGCTGTGGCCACCACGCTGCCAGCTGGGGACAGTGGTGCTGGCACCTGCCACATGCAAAGGGACATCCAGGAGGCTCTGATCTGTTTGCTTCGGGCAGGTTGGGTACCCCCTTGTGGGCTGAGGTTTTTGGGATGGCCAAGAACCCGCAGGTCCTGAGCAGCAAATGGGACCTGGCTTGTGAGCTGAACACAAAACCTGCGCTTGGGACCAGAGCTGATCCAATACAGTCACAGTTTGTTTGTAAAAGGGGAAAAAATGGAAAGTCAAGAGGATTAAATATCACATATGGCACAGAGATTGTCTGGAAAGACCAGCTTAGCTTCACTCTAAGCACTTAAGCTGATATTAGCAAATACAAACCCTAAACAACGTTACAAAGGGAAAGCCCAAATGGAAGCCAGCAGCATTAAATCAGTTTAAAGATGCTGATCAGAACTAAGGTAAATTTTCTTAACCTTGCTGGAGCTGCATCCACATGAAGGCAGAAAAATGACCCCTGGCAGGTTAACTGGCAACAACCTAAATAAGAAAAACCAGCGTTTGGCCCCTTGCTCCTCTACTCTGGGGAATGACCTCTGCACTTATATATTCCTTTCTTCAAAGGCATTGGGAGCAGGAGTTTAATACTAAAAAATGCTGCACAGGCAGCCAATCAAACTCAGAGTGAACTGGCAAAGAAAATGAGCTGATTTCTATCAGTAAAGAAACTCTGCACCCACGCTGGCTGAGGAGGAGCTTTTGCAACACCTGGAAAGGTCTGTCCTACCAATGCAGAAGTGTGAGTGATCAGTTAGACAGAGGAGATGACATTTCCAGCCAAAGTAAATCAGGTCTGGAACTCAAGTATGTCCCCTGCTGCTCAGACTCACTTTTGCTACCTCTAATTTTCACTAGAAGACCAGAAGAAGCAAATATAGCAGCTTTTAACGAGGCTGTCAAAGGTAAAGAGGCTACAGACAAGCAGATCTACTACACAGTGTGGGCAGATACTCACACCAGTTGTAATAAATGGCAGACCTGCCTGATGTATGGACAGATCATGTCACAGAGGAAACTGAATCCAACTTGTGCACAAGGAAATCCCACCTCAGAAATACAGTTTCTGAAGGAGGCAACAAGATATGGGTGTTGAACATCCCCTAGACAGCTGAGAAGGGTCTTCTTGAAAGCCTGCAGAGGACAAGCTGCCATAGGCTAGGTAGGAAGATCCTCGCTTGGATAAATGAGTGGCTGAGAGGGAGAAAAAGAGAGGAAGGAAGATCACCCAGGGAGATCTTTGTGCCGACAGAAGTCTTGTAAAGTATCTCAGCAATGTTCCAAGGTGGACAAAGGTGGCAGGTGCCAAAGGTGGCAGATGCAGCAGGAGTAGAGGTGAGGAGAAGGCAGGGGGAAAGGACAAAGCACCATGTAAATCTAAGCTGTAAATCTAAGCTGTACCCACACCTCCTCGGATGGGTGGAGGTCCAGGAATGGTCACCCAGGTCCAGGAATGGTCACCCAGGTCCAGGAATGGTCACCCAGGTCCAGGAATGGTCACCCAGCCCAACAAGGACATGGCCTAAGCAGGGGAGGGAAGGAGAAGGTTGAGAGGCACAGCTGGGAGAGCAAGGAGACTCAAAGATTTAAGATCCAGAGCAGCAGGAAGAGGCTGAGCAGAGAGGATAGTCTCCCATTGTCAGCAAGTGTCGCAGCCATTGCCTGAGGGTCTCCAGGTGGCTCCTCACCCACCAGAGGCTGCTCTAGCACCTCCCCTGTCCCAGCAGCCCTCTGCTCTCTCCAGCAGCCAGGGGGGCCGTGGGGTCTGGGCCGATGACTGCTGCAGCAGGCTGGTCCCTGCCAGCCCATCTCAGCAGCTGCTCCCACAGCCCCCGGCGAGGGGACCCCCCTGTGACAAGCGAGGGGAGCTCAGAGGGGGGTGGAGCCCCTCACTGCAGGGTGCCACCAGCACGGGGAGATGCTCCACCTCAGGAACCCCCTGGGAGAATTCAGGGAAGAAAAGTTCCATGCCATTAAACCCACAGTGACCTCTGGGCAGGTGCTGGGGGGATAAATCTGGGGCAGGTGCAACCCTCTGTTCACCTGCTCCCCGTGTGCTTCTCCTCAGCCTTGCGTGTGCCTGCTGCTGAGGGCAGGGTGCTGGGAGAGGGGCTGGGTGCTCTGGTGGGTGCTGGAGGAGCTGCAGGGACAGGAGTGATGGGAGGGATGAGGCATCGTGGGGGGCTAGGGGGAGGGGGAATCCCAGCTGCCTGCATGGAGGGGACTCACACCCAGAAGGGATCTGAGATCGCTGCCTGTGCACATCCTGCTCCAGGGCACCGGGGGGACAAAAGGAGGTGTGGCAAATGCAGGTGGCAGGGAGCAATGAGCTCACCCCTGGCTGGCAGGGCGATGCCAGCGCACAGGGAGGAGATGCGTGGCTGGAACAGGATGTGGAGATACCAGGAGTCCCTGGCACACGAGCCCTTGGCGAAGGGCGTTGCTGGCAGCAGGATGTTTCCATCTGCATCACTACACGTACGGAAAACATGCCTCGAGGCAAAGCTGTGTGAGAGCCCTGCTCTGCTGGGAGCCTGGCAAACGCTGAGCTGTTCCAGTGCAAACTGCCAGGGAGAGAATCCCTGCTGGGAACGCTGGGCTTCTTCCAGAGAGGGTGGAGATGACGCCGGGTTGGGAAGTCCTGGTGAGGTTCCTTGACCTGCTGCTGCTGGGACACATCCAGCTCTTGTGATCCTCAAGGTCAGGAGAGAGTTTCCCAAATGTCTTTTCCTGTCTGTGGAAGGCAGAAGGAGCATCTGGGAACATCCTGAGGTGCTCAGCTGCTGGGATAACTTCCAGGGGTACCTGCTATCACCACACAGCAACGAGGCAGATCCTGGGCAGAAACCAATGCCCAGGTGACTGCCCAGGGATGGGCAGGGTGGAAATGCCACCAGGAGGGGATTTTGGAGGAACTTCATTTTCCAGGAGAGGCACAAGGTGCTTCCTACCCTACTAGATCTCAGTGTCTGTGAGCACTGGCCAAGCCCTGGAGATGAGCAAGCACGGGGTGGCAGGGCTTCCCCAGGGACAGGGATTTCCCTGGACAGGTTGAGGAGCTGAACGGTGCAGGGAGGGAAGGATGGAGTGGGATTTCAGGAACAGAAATGCAAAGGAAGACAGTCTGTGGAGGCAAATGTCCATCACCACCCGACAATCTGACTCCAGTGGGGACTTGCTCTGTGCAGTGCCCTGAGGCAGGCACCACAGTCAGCCCTGCACAGGCTCCCTGGGTTTGCATCCAGAGGATTCAGACACCCTCCTTCCCCTCCTCCACTTCCCCTCTCCCCCTTCCCTGCAGCACCATGGGGCTGGGAGGCCCCAAAGCTGAGTGCTGTCCCTGAGCTGCTGGATGAGCAGGGCTCCAGGGGAGCAGAGGGCTGCAGCAGGGCACGCAGAGGGAAGATGGGTTGGGTGGTGGCAGTGGTTGCAGCCCTCCAAACTCCAACCTCAGCTTCCCTGGCCAAACCCAAGAGTCTTCCTCAGGCCGGACCCCTGTGCCCATGGCATTTCCAGCCCCAGTGCAGCCCTTGCCCCACATCCTCCTGGCCGTGCCCCTGCCCCGTGGGAGGCACTCAGGAGGGAAAACCCTGGAGGGCTCCAAAAATGCCCTCACTTAGGTGAGCTCAGCCCAGCATCTCCTCTGGCTAGTCACCATCTACAGACACTGGGAGGACAACAGAATTGTCTACAAGCCCAAGCACCCCAGGTTCTCCCCACACAGCTACACCAAATTCCAGGGTGAATTTCTGTTTATTTGGCAAAAAGAGGGGACTGCATGCTGGAGAAGCAGGAGACGTGTCAGAGCCTTGAGCAATGAGCTTGGAAGAGGGATGGCAGAGCAGCAGCCTGGAGCTTCAGAGCATGGGCCAGCACCCCACTGCTCAGCAGGAGCATCACCAGCCAGCCTGCACCTCCTAGAAAACAGCCAGGAGAGGTGGGGTGAGTGTTTGGGGTGAGGATGCCAAGCAGGGCTCTCCATCAGGCTCAGTGCTTTCTCTGGGAGTTCTCCCCAGCTTTGTAGGGTGAGCCACCTCCAGCAATGTTTTTCTAGCTCACCCCTACAACTGGATGTGTATTGCTGGGGTGGGAAATCACATGTCAGGGTGGGCCAGCAACAAACATGTTTTGCATGGCGAGACACCAGCCCAACCTCTGGCTGGTTTTGTGACCCCAAGGTCCCTCTGGCAAGAGCCAGCGTCCCAGCCCTCACTGCTGATGAGATCTGCAGCTCATCCTCTGCTGAGCTGATGTTCTCAGCCCCCTTGCTCAGGAGCTGCACCCGGGGGTTCCTTGCTGCAGAGGGAACAGTCCTACCCGGGTGTGAGCTCCCAGGGTCAAACAGCTCAGCCCCCAGAGCAGTTCGAAGAGTTCACAGTGGCCCTTGCTGGGGCACCAAGGTGGGGGGAATTTCCAGCTGAGGGCATTGCAAACACTGTGTTGCACCCCAGGAGCTCACCTAGGCTTTGTCCAGGCTGCATTCCTCTGTGAAAAGAGAGGGAGAGAGGCTGAGTTCAGGACTGTGGTCTGGCCAGCCCCATACAGCACCCAAAATAGACAACCCAGCAATGAACTTGAGCCAGGTGAAAGCTGCAGTGTGCCAAGCCAGAGTGCCTCTTGCTACCAGCTCCTCCTCCTGCCAGCTACGACCACAACGTGGTGGCAGCGATGGCCCCAGCTGGTCCCTGCTGGCTCCTGGCTCCCCAGATTGACCAATCCAGCCCAACAGGGTGCTGGGCAACGCTCACCCTGGCTGGGCAGCACCTTGATCATCTCATCAGTGAAGCTCTTCTCCCTCGCAAGCTTCTTGAACAGCGCTATGACTCCGGGGCTCACCTCCTGAGTTCTGCCTGAAGGCAAAGAGATGAGTTAGCTGCAGGCTGTGGCCTGTCCCTCCACCTCCTGGGCAGCTGGCGAGGGTGCCCAGGAGAGGATGGGATGGATGATGGTCCCTGTGGGGCAGCTGGAAGCAGTGGTGGAGGTCCTGCAGAGCGGGAGCAGTGGTGGCCAGGCATGAGGCACCGCTCCCAGGGGACAGGACGAAGCAGATGTGGTGGCACCAGCAGTGTTCCCGTGGTTCCCATCCCCACTGTTTCACAGCAGGACCCCTTCTCCTTCCCCCATTCCACCAGGTGGCTTACCCAAGGCCATGGTCTCCCAGCACAGTGCAGAAGCTGGAGCCCCAGGCTCCCCTGCCAGCCCCAAAGCACCGCCCCACCCTGGGAACACGCCGCAGCCCCGGCCCCGGGCAGGGCTCAGCAGGGAAGGGGGGCTCTCCCACGGGCCCCCCCTGACTCCTGGCCCCTGGGACACCTGGGAGGTGTTGACCCCGCTCAGGCTGCTGCTGGGTACGCACTGTAGAGCCTCAGCATGTGCTGGGTCCTCCCGTCCTTCACTCTGGAGGCGAAGATGATGGCGTAGGTCCTGCCGTCCGTGTCCTCCACCCGCACCCTCGTGTGGCTTCTCTCTGCCCAGGCACGGGGAGGGAAGTCAAACATTAGTGACCTCCTCCCGAGATCTCCCACAAGGCTGCAAGACTGGGAATTGGGATGCCAGGGGTCAGACCACCCAGCCCAGCTTTTGCCTGTCTCCTCCTCCTGTTTTTTCCCCTTGCTGAGGCTCCCCGGAAAGCCTGAGGAGCCCCCAGGTCCCCGCAGAGCAGGGGGA
Source organism: Merops nubicus (assembly GCF_000691845.1). Lineage (NCBI taxonomy): Eukaryota > Metazoa > Chordata > Aves > Coraciiformes > Meropidae > Merops > Merops nubicus. The sequence goes on along the minus strand of NW_008586124.1, from coordinate 1,349 downwards.
TGTGGATGGTC
>NW_008586124.1:904-1253 GCF_000691845.1 Merops nubicus | reverse complement strand
CCCTGCAGACGGGGGAGGAGCCCGGCTAGTGTCAGCTGAGCTGGGGGTGGGGGGAAACCGCTGTTGCCTCATCCCTCGGGAACATCCCTCGGGAACATCCCCCCACAGCCCCTTTGCAGAATGAACCTGCTTTGCTCCCGGGTTCAAGCTGGGTCTGAACGTGTCTTATCCCAGAGCAGCTTCCCAGAGGGAGGGAGCAGAGGGGTCTGCCACACTGGTGGGACACCAGCCCTGGCCCGGGCCAGCCCTGGGGTGCAGATGCAGCAGGGAGATGTCCCGCTCAGGACCTCAGGAGAGACAGGCACCCCTGGGGGCCACATCCCATGGACAACCTGCTGCTTCAGGCAGA
>NW_008586124.1:417-828 GCF_000691845.1 Merops nubicus | reverse complement strand
GTATTCGCACGGGTTGGCCATTTGCCTGTGGATCCACTCCGACTTCTTACATCCCTCCGGGCTGCAAAACAGCGAAGGGGGGTTCAGCTGGGGTGAGGTGACCCCCCCTTCCCCTCCCCTGGGGTGCTGGCTCTGGGGCTGCTACCCCAAACGTGGGACTTGCTGTTCAGGGATGGGATGGTGTGCCCAGGGCAGGGGGGGCACATGCGATGGGTGCCTGGGCCAGCTGGGCACAGCACTGGCACCCGAGGATCATCCTGTGGGGCCACACGGCCCTTCCCTTGCTCATGCTCTGAACTCCTGGGATGAGGCTGGTCCTGCTGGGAAAGCTCTAATCCTACAGTCCCTTCCCACCCAGCTGGGAGCAGGGGAGTGTCTCAGCCTCTGCAGTGGGACCACTCCTGGCTAGTG
>NW_008586124.1:0-294 GCF_000691845.1 Merops nubicus | reverse complement strand
CCCTGGTTTAAGCCAGGGGGCTGGTGCTCCTGCCTCAGCCCTGCCCAGGCTGCTGGTGGGCGCGGGGTGGAGTCCTGCTGGGGGGTCCAGGGAGGGGGTCGGTCGGTGGGGCAGGGGGATAAAAGCTCTGGCACTTACGCAGGGATTGCGAAGGAGACCCTCAGGTGCCCCCCGGGCAGCACTGCAATGGAGGCCATGGCCATCTGCAGCTCATCCTTTCGCTGGAGGAAGCTCTCGGAGTCGGAGGCCAGGGCGGTGATGAACCATCTCCCTGCTATCTGCTGGCAAGGGCAG
>NW_008586123.1:0-1715 GCF_000691845.1 Merops nubicus | reverse complement strand
CCGGGGCTGCCGCTTCCTTTTGGTTTGTGCTGCGTTTAAACCAGACAAACTTTGAAGAGGTCCATGGCAAGACCCCGGCACCTAGACACTCCTGGCAATCCTCTGCTCCCTGGGAGGCCCCAGCACCTCGAGCGGCCTGGCCAGGCCCCCTGCCCGGGACAGCTGGGGGCAGGCCTGGAGAGAGGGAACACAGCAGCTGCGCTCGCTCCTCTGCTCCTCCTCCTGGGAAGATGCAAGAAATCCGTAAGAACCCGTTAAAGCATTAAAAAGTAAGAGCCAAACAGATCTCTTGTGTTTGTTCAAGATGTAAGCAGAACAAAAGGAAGCCTCACAAAAACAGATGGTGGTTTTTCCCCTCCAAAAACCGACCTTCTGGCTGCCCTCCTGGCACAGGCTGCAGCAGCTCCAGAGCTTCACCCGCCCTCCCTCCAGCCCCAAGCCCCAGTGCATTCAGTGAGGGCTTTGTCTTGGTGGGACCGATGGAGAAAGTCTTTTAACTCACTGAATGCCCCTAACTGACGTAACCAGAGCTCTGTGTTTGGGGGCTATTAAGATGCAAAGGAGAATGTATTCTAACTGGGAGAAAGAAAGAGAGCTGTGCAAGAATGTGAATCACGCCCTGAGTCACTGAAATGGAATAAAGGAGAAGATCATTAAATGGTTCTCTCCAGCACCTCACATTCCTTAATCCAGACAGGGAAAGATTTCACAGGTCATTAAGAGAGCGGAGCTTTACTGTCAGCGACTAGAATCAGCCTTGGTGATCCGCAGGAGCTACCCAACTTCTTATACAGCACTAACAGGATAAAATATTATACACACAAGTCAGATCGGATTATCCAGCAGCGCCTTCTGGCCTGAAAAATATGTGCATTAGTGGATCCACCGAAACAATTCTCTTCCAGGCTAATGCTGAAACATCTCTACGTGCTTTAAAAATATCTAATAATTCCTTAAAGAACTTTTCATCTAGTATCTCAAAGCACCCTCTAAATAGTAATCATTTAAGAGGGAAGGATTACCACACTAATTTTACAGATACGTTAAAAAAGATCTTTCTTCAGACTTCTCTGCCACTGCTCTGTCCCCCACCGTGCCATTGTGCTGTGGGAATGCACTTGAACTTCACTCTAAGGCCAAGCCACGCACAATCTGAGGACACAAAAAATGACAAGTAAAAAAAAACTGCAAAAGAACAGACACAAATTTAGAATCATGTAGAAATCGCCACGTCTGACAACAGCAGTTGCCCAATTTCTTGTATTTGCTTGATTTAACACTCCTAAAAACACCACAAACAAGAGGCTCCCTAAAGACTGCAAGGAGCAGGGATGTGCCCAGCACGCCCCAGCAGCATGATGCCAGCAAGCTGGGTGTGAAGGGAGACCTCCAGCCACCCACCCTCTGATGGCCACCCACCCGACCTCTTCTGCCACCCTCACCAAAGCAAGATGGGCTGGTCCCGCACAAAGCTCCTCAAGAAGAGGGCAGCCCCAGCTCAGAAAGGCTCCTGAGGTTTCAGCTCAAGCCCAGGGGTGAATCCCCCCCCGCAGCCACGAGCTGGTCTCTGCCGACGGGGTGCTCAGCCCACAAACCAGCACAGCTCCTCCAACCGCAGAGCAGATTTAGGCCCCGGGAGGCTCGATGGCCTCAGCTGCTGCGGGCACGGGAGCAGCGCTGAGCAGGGCTGCCCGGAGCACACCCCGGTCCCCGCG
>NW_008586122.1:0-1781 GCF_000691845.1 Merops nubicus | reverse complement strand
TTGTTCAAGGTATCTGGTCCTGCTATCTCTATTCTTCTTTTTCTTCCCTGTTTTGCTGAGAGGTGCAGGAGCCTGTGAGCTTTGATAGAGGTTTGTTAGCTGTCTGGGATGGCAGATCAAAGAAGCATCTCTTTTTCTTTGACTAACTTCTTAGCTTTCTGTTATGTTTACATACATTGTTAGTTTCTATTTTACATATAAATGGTTAGCTTTTACAAGTTTTCTATTCTAGTTTGTTTCCTTATATCACCATGTAAAAGCAAAATGATCTCTGTCTTCTGGACGAAAAGGTATCATAAAAAAACATATCTTTAGCATCTATGGTTGCCATAATTGGATGAGCCTTTTCCTGAATTAGTGTTACCAGTTCAGCCAGATCAGGGACTGTGGCAGTTAAAGGATCAGTGTTAGCATTCAGCCTCTGAAAATCTATTGTGAGCCTCCATTTCCTGTTAGGTTTTCTCACTGGCCACACCAGGGAGTTAAAAGGGGAATGAGTATTTATCACCACTCCTTGCTCCCGCATCTCCTGCATCACTGGTTTGATACCTTCTTTTGCTCCCAGGGGAAGGGGATATTGTCTGACATTAGTTACTTTGCTAAACCCCAAAGGGGATGCAGTCTGATATTGCAGTGTTCCAAAAGTCCACAATAGTCCTTTTGAATCCTCCCATTGTCTTCCCCTATGAGCACTCATTCCTAGCAAGTTGTTTGGGATGTTCCAAATCACCATGACAACAGTGATCATGTTTTCCTCCCCTGGCAAAGTCAGCTTTACCGGAGCAACCTTTATCACTTCTGTAGACCCTAAAGCCTTCAGGACACAAAAACATCACCACCCCACACCTCTGTGCATCTTAGTGCAGAAATCTGCATACCAGTATCAATTAAAAAGGTCACTAGTGAACACTTAGGACCTGCAAGAGCTGTAATCAATAAATCTCTGCTATTATTCTTAATGAGCTGTTGGATATAAATCCATTCTCCATCCCCTAGCTCACTACTGGAGAATGGAGGTTCTAGTTTCCCTGCTTCTGGGAGAAAACTTCTGCCTGTTTTCTGGGGGGGGGGGGGGAGGGTAGTGTATATGACAGGTAAGATTTCTTTCCTCAACTGGGAGTGTTGTTTTGGACTATACAATTTTCACACCAGTTTACCCAGCTTATCAAGGGGTAAGCCATCCATTACATCCCTGGGGACTCCTTTTTAATTCCCAAGAGCCACCATTGTTGTCAGTTCATGGGCTGTCGTCCTGCTCCATTTTAAAAGGGGATATAACAAATTAGTTTCTTATTTACTAATTGTTCTAGTTAAGTAATACGTTTGCATCTAATACAATAAGGACTACTTAGTTATACTCTTAGTGATTCATTAAAATGAATTATACACTTTTATTGATTTATCAGTTCCTGTGCTACCTCCCCCCAACATCCATACTTTTTTATTACCTGACTGGGAGAGAGTTGAGACAGGGTTAAAGGTCAAATCCATGGAAGCATTTTCTTAATTTCCTTGATGTCTTCCTATATTGTCTTTTGATCAAGGGCCTCACTTTAGGATTGCCTCCAAAATGATTTCTTGCTTCCTCTAATTCCATATATCTGGTTTATATGTCTCATTCCCTTTTCTTCTAGCTTATACTCTATCTCACCCAGTGAATCATCACTCTTTGAATATTCCTCCCTTAGGGCAGTTCTTAATAAATGGTTCTTTCCTTTCTTCCTCTAGTAGCTGTTCTAGGTTAGAGATTGTCCTTTGCAGAATTTGCACCAAATTTTCAA
>NW_008586121.1:335-4227 GCF_000691845.1 Merops nubicus | reverse complement strand
TCTCTCTCTCTCTCTCTCTCTCCCCCCGCCCCTCTTTCTCGCTCTCTTTCTTTCCTTCCCCCCCGCTTTTCACTCTCGCTTGAAAAGCCTCCCGCGGACGAAGCGAGCCCGGTGCAAAGTTTTGCAAAAGGTAGAAAGAGATTTGCAGCACCAGGGTAAGGTGTTTGGACAGGAGAAAACAAGACTGCAGATCCTTAAACAGACCCCCCTTTTCAGCCATAAAGCACACCGTGGGAGGGAGGGGATAAGCCCAAACCGACTTTAAACGCTACGTTAGTGACAACATGCGAAGGACCATGTGACTAGATCATTCCTAAAGCTAAATCAACACCTTGTCAACGCAATGCAGCGACAAGAGTGAAACACAAATGTAATTTTCACAGTCTGAAACCCTTAAACCCCCATCGGATGCACTGGCACCAGCGTTAGATGCACACATACTATTTAAAACGAGAGGGAATAAGAGGTGAAGGGGAAAGTACACCGGCGGAAAAAAAACCGTCAGCCACGTCAATTGCAGAGTAAATTATTTTCTGTCAACCAGATCCTGAAAAAATTAAGGTAACAACAACGTTGCTCCAATGCAAGCCATTAATTTCCCCGTGTCAGAGCTCCCAGAATATCAGCTTCTATTCTTGGTCCCCACTCTTCCCGAAGCAGAGCTTGCGAACCACCCCTCACGGCGGCACTATGCGTGCTGGAGGAGTCTTAAGCTTGGAGGTTCTCCTCAGCCACTCGCAAACTTTGATGTTAGGCAGCGAAAAGAAAAGAAAAGAAAAGAAAAGAAAAGAAAAGAAAAGAAAAGAAAAGAAAAGAAAAGAAAAGAAAAGAAAAGAAAAGAAAAGAAAAGAAAAGAAAAGAAAAGAAAAGAAAAGAAAAGAAAAGAAAAGAAAAGAAAAGAAAAGAAAAGAAAAGAAAAAAGAAAAGAAAAAAAAAAAAAAACCACAAACACCCAAACCAGCAGCAACAGCAACAAAAAAGACAATACACCAAACTTTCTGAAAGCTTTGCATTTCGGCCAAACTGCCCAGGACAGAGGTGAAATAATGCTCAAGAAGTGCGTACAGCGCCAAGGAATGACCCTAGCCAGGAAACTTCTCTTGCTGCTGCACGAGAACCCTCGAGTGAACAGCAGATAAAACTCCCGAGCATCAAACCACAGCCGGCCGGCACATAGAAAAGCAAAGTTCAAGAAGCACCAAGCCAGACCAGGTCCCCAGAGCTGTTCCTAGCCCCGTGCAGGAAAGCCAGACCCCCGCTGCATTGTACTGCGGCTTAAATGTCGCTTCCAGTATCCCTGATCCTCCGTTTCTTAGTTTTGAACCGATACCGACGGTTTGCTTTCCCCAGAAAAGGGAAAAGGGCTGCTGCGCTCCTCTCTGAAGAGTGCAGCGCCCTGAAGCCGGCGACTCCGAGGTCCCTTTAGGTACGTAAACATGGGCAGGCTGCTTTCACGGTTTTGTGTTTTATTTGCTCAAGTCACTACCTTATAATTCATAAAAATCAGAACCACAGAGACTCAGCAGTGACCGAGGTCACGCAAGTCGGCTGGCCGAGAATTCCTTCCCAGTCCTGACAGACTGGGACAAACCTTTCAAGACATTAACGCGTTTATTTCACGCAGGCATAGCCCGTTCCTAAATGGCGAGGGATAAAATGCAACCGTGAAACCTGTTTCGTCGAAGCAACTCCTAAACGCGGATTATTTATTGCCCAAAGTTAGCACATTTTCAAGGTGCTGTGAGCTATCTTTGAAATCAGTGTCTTTCTCCAGCGAGCTGAACCAGGCGCCTAACTTCTCCCCAAAATCCACCCGTCCAGGCACAAGTACACGCGTGGCCGAGCCCGAGGGTGTGTAACACGAACGCAGCACGTTTTACTACAGCAGCCCGAGTGTAATATTTTGGTATGAGGGAAACCTTTCCAGATTTTTTTTTCCTTGTCGTGCTGACAGCACGGCGAATAGCAACACTTCATACAGTCAATACAAACAGCCTCTTAACCAGGACAATATATATTTACACATTCACACACGGGAACAACTAAACGTAAAATACACGGAGATAATGCTCAGTAGAAGTAAACACTGCCAGCAACTGATTATTTAGAGGCCTGAAACGGGTTATGTCAAACTGAAGGGAAACAGAAATACATTCTCCTGCTAAGAATCGGCTATGCTACACAAAAATTTATAAAGGCAACAAACTATCAAACCTTGTATGTATCTTCTGTTGGACAGGTCTCCAACAGAAGATATATACATAAAAAACCAGAAGCATCCCTTGGGTGGGCTTGGGTACTTTGCACCCATCTCCTCTCAGAAAACTCTCGTATCAGGAATAATGCTACCGTCATTCTACATCTTCATACTGTATCAGTCAGAGCCACTTTTACTCTCCAGCCTGTTGTTAGTCTTTCGCTTAAGAACAGCCACATAAATTTTGAAAGAGGGCACGGTGCTTCTTTCAAAGAAAGCACACGGATCTCTGAGAACTCTGCCCAGCTCACTGCAGTGGGGGAAGACCTGAATATTGGCAACAGAATGCAAAAGGACCCCGATCCCTTAAATTGCCTCCCTGGAACTAGGAGAAGGACATGATCTGTCTACTTAAAAAATACACTAAAATGTTAATTTTGTACTAAGTGATCAGGTAGGTAGGTCAAGCCTCTGTGTCTCTGGCAAACTACAACACAAGTTTGTCTCAGTTTCCAGAACGCACTGCACAGTCACTCAAAGTAGTTTTACTGGACTGTATTTCCAGAATCTCCTCGGTCTTTGGGACAGTCCCATAAAATAAGGTGCTCTGACCACTACAGACTATGCAAAAAATTCTTTTAACGCCAAGCTTGCACACACCCCCACAGGTTTTCCTCGACATTTTTTTGGAGAGTGGAAGAGTGAATCAAGGTTTCTAGAAGGTGAAAAGTGATTACCTCACTTCTACAGAAACGCGATTTTTCTGCTTATTTTTACCTGATTATTTGCAAATATTTACAGCAAACACAGAGAGACATCCCGCTTTATATATTGCCAAGGCCATACAATCACAAAATCACACACCAGTAACTTTCCAGTGCTGCCCATAAGCAGCACGAGGAGCCCACTCATGACATCTTTGAGATCTTACAGAGGTTTTCTGGTAAATTTACCCTTCCCGAGCTCAGGAGGATTTAAAAAAATATCAATCAGAGAAGAGAAATGCATAAAACCCCCCCTGCGTCCCACAGACACATCACCTTTGCTCCAAAGGCTTCAGCAAACCGCATGCCCCAGCTCCCTAAGATCGCAGCCAAAATGCTATCCTGCCCTTTTTTTTCCTCAACCAAATGGCTCCCCCCCCCCCCCCCCCCCGAATTTATTTCTCGGTGTTGCCCACCCTTACCCTCTCCCTGCAGGCACAACCCTCCAAACTTTAGCATTTAGAGCAGAAATGTAAGAGGAGACATTGGAAACAACTGGGAACCGCCATCTTACAACCCATCCAATTTCACACAAGTACTTGCCCAACTTAAGTTAATAACATTTTCTGCTGGGTGCCCCGACGCCTACCAACCCCTCCAGGAGGATCGCTACCCCCCGCTGGCTCTATGTCTATAAAATGGGTGCGCTATCTGACATTTTAACCTCCCCCAGACACATTTCTTTCGGGGAGGACTGAAATCACTTGACCCAGGCAGCTCCTGATTTCACGAACGTCCCTGTTTAATCAAAATCTGCCTTTAAACAAAGGGCGCTCAGGCCGGGCTGGCAGCAGGGTCTGGAAATATAAATATTCTCCTCGGGGGCCATGTGCACAAAAAGCTTTTAGGGGGCGTCTGGAGAAAGAAAGGAACTAAAATTTGCAAATGTGGGCGCGTAACGCAAGCGAGTGCACAGGCTGCTGCTGCTGCT
>NW_008586121.1:0-220 GCF_000691845.1 Merops nubicus | reverse complement strand
GACGCCCCCTGGCGTGCCGAAACCCGCCGCCGAGCCCCCTTCGCCCCCCGCCCTTGGTAAGGCGACACCTCGCTTCATACGTACCCGGAAAACGGAGCCGGTGGGTGATGATCGGAGCGGCCAAAAAAGACAATGAAAGTTAAAAGTCGTTCAGCAGAAAATGAATGTGAGCCAAGCGGCCATCTTGAAATGAACTGCAGACGCTGTCAATTGCAATAAG
>NW_008586120.1:2533-2893 GCF_000691845.1 Merops nubicus | reverse complement strand
CTGTGTGCCCTTTCCAATGATGTCAGGAGGATTTCACTGAAATGTTCCAAGCAGAAAGACTTAAGTGTCTTTTGGTTATAATATATCAGCTAACCGGGTGGCCAGAAGCATTTCCGGTTGCCTCAGCAACCACTGGATCAGTCATTAAAGTACTTCTAGAATAAATAATTCCCAGATATGGGATAGTAAAAGTGGTAGACTCAGATAGAGGGACTCACTTCACAGGAAAAATCCTCTGTGGGGTAATGATGGCTTTAGGAATAATATGGGATTTACATGCCCCGTGGCACCCTCAGAGTTCAGGCCGAATAGGGAAAATGAATGGGGAAATCAAGAAACATCTCTTGAAATTAGTTGTAG
>NW_008586120.1:1461-2082 GCF_000691845.1 Merops nubicus | reverse complement strand
CCTACGCCTGACTCTGCATAAAGGCACGACAAACCAGTAGACAGCGGGCTGACTCTGGGAGGAGTTCCGGGTGTTCACCCAAGGAATCTACTGAACGGTCTGTGAGGACCTCCTCCTAAAATCTCCAGTGACTGGTGGAGTGTATGCACAGAGCTGTTTCTGTACCTTTACTGACAACACTTGGTAGGGATCAAAAGCAATATGCTTAAGATGGAGTTTCAGATAGTAACTATTGTTTTTTTGTTTCTTTGTTTGTTTGTTTTTTTTTTTTTTTAGATTAGGAGAAGAAGTTTGTAAAGGCAGATAAACAAATAAAACTAAAAGGGTGGATTGAAAGGATAAGGCGGGGAATGTATCTTCTCAGCAGAGAGTGGGGGTAAAACACTATGTGGAGAGATACAATCACCAGTGCTCCAAGGTGGTAGCCTGGCCACTTTACATACAAAAAGAACCAAGCAAGAAGAACCTGAGGACTTGAATGAATTTAAACAAACCTAGATTATCTATCTCAAAACATTTACATAGCCTAAACCTCTGAACTTTGGGAACTAGTACGCATGCCTAATGAACTTATACATAGTAACTTCTCCTCCCAGGGGAGGCATAAAATGAAGTTAATGA
>NW_008586120.1:0-1347 GCF_000691845.1 Merops nubicus | reverse complement strand
GAGGGAAATGTGTGGCCGGGGAAAGTAGGATAAGAATGGGGCTGCATCCCCCAGCCAAACTGAGAGACCCCACCGGGATATGCCCGTGGCCTCTCCCTTTATTCGAATAAAGTATATTTCACAGGACTCCTCTGTCTCCTATTGGAACATCGACCTCTGGCAATGGCATTTTCCGCACATCTCCAAGGCACTTTTCTGGGGATATTTTTGGACCATCCCTTTCTTTTCACTTTTTTTTTTCTTGCTTTTATTGCACCCCATCTTAGTTGACTCCTGACCAGCAAGAGTTTGAACAGCTTGGCAGAAAACAAACCCCCTTGCGTTCCAGTGTATCTCAGATATCAGAGGAGCTGGGGGCAGCTGGGCTTAGATTCTGAGTGACACCCAAATGTTACTACCCTTGGCAAAAAGCAACCAAACAAAACAACAGCAAACTATGCAACACAATGAAACCAACACACCAAAACAGTGATCAGGATCCGATAATCATATTCCAGTGAACCAAGACGTGAATTTCAAAGTACCAACTCAGGACAGACCAAATGGGGACTCGAACCCCTTTAAACCCCGGCAGTATCTAGACCCTCTGTCTGAAACAAACGCTGCCGGAAGTTACCAAATGGGGACTCGAACCCCTTTAAAATCACAAGGGAACCTCCTCCCTTTTACCAAATGCAGAGGGACGGGGACTGGAACCCCTTTCTCCGTCTCACCACCTGGCAAAGTGCTCCCACCCGCCCTGGGTGGTGGCCTTAAGAACTTTCCCTTTGATCTACTCACCCGAGACCTTCTTTCCTTTCTCCCTCTGGTCAACCTTCACGGACCCACCTGCTCCGCTGCTCGTCTGTCAAAAGAAAGAATCCCGGGTGTGTGATTAGAAGACAAGAAATAAGTGACACAAAGAGGTAACAGAAGTTCGATATGGCTTATACCTCCACCTCCCATGCCTATGGGGTTGCTGCCCACAGCGGGTGTATGTGATCTTCTCGGTGGCAAGTACAGTGGCCAATTCAGTCTTGCCCTCTATTTCCTTGTCACCTTCTTGTGTTAATTTTCAGGCTGCTTCAAATATTTCCCATTCAACAGTTAACCAAACTAATATGCATAGTATGATACTTTTGGAAGTGGTAATCCTTTCCCTTTATATAAATCACAGGTTAAGGTCAGAATATGAGGATGTTAGAAGTGGAGGTATTCTTTCCCAGGGGATAGCAGAGGATCCAGCCCCTGTTCAGGAGTAAATTTAGTCTATTCTTATGAACAAATTAGTACAGCAGCAAAAGTATCTCTTATTCATTAATTGTTCTAATACAATAAGGTGATAATGTACTACTTAGGTATACCCTT
>NW_008586119.1:0-14866 GCF_000691845.1 Merops nubicus | reverse complement strand
CATGACAATAAAAGGCTGTATGAATTCTTGATTTGTTTTACCTGCCAGATAACATACTGATGCTGCAAGGAATATACTTAATTTCAGTCTCCTGGAGCTTCTGTACAACAGCATCATGGGTTGGTTTTTTTCAGACATTCATTTTTTCCCTTTCCCCTGAACCTATAAATAGTTGAAGATACACAGGATATTAGATGAAAGCAAGATAAATGTAATCCAGAAGTTTATAAAATAATTTATACTTCATGCATGCATTGATGGAATAGCTGAGCTTTGATCATCAAAGTTAGGTCGATTTAAATAAAAAAGACAGTGTGGAGTTTTATTCTGAAATAGTCCCTTCACATCCTGAAGAAAAGCACTGTGATGTTGGTTTACTACCCCAGGTAATCAAATTATAATCAGGTTATAGGCAAAAAGGAGGATTTTCCTTAGCTGCTAGCATAGAAATGTCAAAGATGTCCAAGCAAAACACTTTTCATAGCCATAAGAGGTAATATGACACTTTCTGTCTGTTATATGTATCTCAAATTAGTGGTATTCTTCATATACTTTAAATTGGAAGATGAAGAATCTTCCAATTTGCCTTTTAATCAGAGAAGGGGAGAAAAACCAAAATTCATGACAAGGCCTGTTATTTTAGATACCTATATTGTGCACTTCCAGCTGAGATCAGTCAGTCATAGCTTTTAAAAGATCTCCATGTCTTCTAAAAACAAAAGCAAAGCAAGAGTGGTTTGTACACAGAAGAAACTGAGCCAAAAAGGACATGTTTCTATCCTGAGGTAGATTTAGCAATATGTTAGAGCTGGTACTAATGAGGAACTGTACTCAGAATGTGAATGCAGAGCTAAAGAAAGAATTCCCATTGTTTCTAAATGATGCATTTTAAGACTTTTCTGGGCTTTATAGGACACCTGCTCTCCAAAGGTGATTGCTGCAGATCATGCAACATGTTCCCAACCAATTTCTGGCCCCTCTTTAGTGCTGGAACACAGAACTGCTTGAGCTGTGTGTGGTCATGGAAACCCTCTTAGCCTCTTCAGTGGTAGGTGTAGCTCTTGGTGTGAAGGAGTCACTCCCCCTGCATAAAATAAAACAGAAAAGGGACAAGTACAAGAAGAAACATTGAAAAAACACTGATTATTGTGCTTATTTTACTCTTGAGAAAGAATTGCTAGAATAGCAGTATTTGCAATACTACTTTTTGTTCATCTTTTCTTGCAGAGCTGCCTTTTTTGCAAGGAGCTGAGTTTTTTCAACCAAATTGTATCAGCTGTCAGGAACTTTCATGTGACTCTCAGAAACCTGCTGCAGAGGCTTCCCTATTTGAGATTCAGTCCTGTTTTCTTCTCTCTTCAGCAGGTAAGCACATGTTTCTGCAGCATTGTTTGTAAAGGGAAAATATTTCCCATTTCAGAATGGGAAACATTCTGAAAATGATTTTTTTTTCCTGGAGAGTTCATTTTGTTGGACTCACTAGGGTTAACAGCTGTGTTCCAGAATTTCCCACAGAACCCACTGTATTTTATGCCATAGGAAGATACCTAAATAACAATACAGTATTTTGGGATTTTTAACATCAGCTCATGTCAGTCTCCATCCCTCTAGCTTTAGTGCAGCTTAAAAAATGCTCTGCATGAACTTTCAGCTGTGAATCTATTTACAGCTGAATCAGGGTTGTGAGCAAGCAATATAGAATATTGCTTGAATTTCTGCTCTCTGAGAGGAGCCTCTAAATAACTTTATGTCCTTGAGGATAAAAGCCCAGAAGCTGAGAGGCAGAATATGTGATGCAGAAGCTCTGCTGTTACCCATCAGGGGCAACCTCGAGCTGAATGAGAGAGTTTAGATTCTGTTCAGCAAGATCATCATCAGACAGCTGCTGCAGGAACAGATTAAGGCACCCCAGCAGACTGTGCACTGAAGCATGGGAGGAATTCTCAAGTGACCTATATGTGACTGATGTATAGGTGGGTATGGCAAGAAGCTGCCCAGTTCAGGAATAGCTTACACAGCTGCAGCTCTTTCTGCAGTGCTGCTTGGCACAACCCTCTGGAGTTCCTTAATATTTAGCAGAGGACTTTAGAGCCCTAATGGCTCAATGGTTGGACTTGATGATCTTAAAGGTCCTTTCCAACCTAAAGGATTCTGTGATTCACGGCTAGACTTGGACCCGTGTTTGAGATTCAAGGTTTTTAAGAAGGGTGAAGTTTTTACAGATTGCTTGAAATCACTTTCAGTAAATGCCAGGTGTTATTGGAGAGTGTGTATGGGGGGTGTGTGCATTTATGTGCAAGGAAGGTACACGTGCTTAATCTATCTTTGATCTTCTGTTTCTTTTGATGTTATCATGGTGTGTAGTAGCTCTTATTTTTTGAAAGCAACTTAGACATTTTCTCAGACAACAACTGCCAGTTCCCTCCTCAAAAAGACTTCATTCTGAAAACATGAAGAGATTTATTTTCTCTTAAAAGATTTATTCACCTTGGCACTAAGCTGCAGAACCTAACCTCTGCTATGGCTTCAACTTTTATTCCTGTTTTTTTTGGTGGGGTTATTTTGTTTTTGTTTCTTTTTTTTTTTTAAGCAAAGTGGCCTTTTCTAAAGGGTTTGCTTTTGAAAACTTGTGTTTTGATTTACTGGTTTTCTTGGTGGCAGTGCACACCTTCTGCTCAGTTTGTAACAAGTGGTGATGATGGGAATGCCTGTGTCATGCTACTCCATCACAGTGGTAGCTGGATTTTGCTGCAGTGATTACTCAGTCCCCTGTAATCTGGAGCTCCTACCAAGGCCTTGCACTGTGATCCAGCCCAAGGCTGTGACCTACAGCAGAATTTAGCTTGGTCAGTAAGCTGGGCACAGGTTTAAAAGTGAGAGAAAAGAATTTTCCCTTGCCCTGTGCTTTTTTCTTTAAGGATGTCCTGGGTGTTGTTAGCTGCTGCCTCTCTGGATTCCCTGAGAAGTGAGTTAGAGGTGTCAGCAGCAGAGAGGGGGATGACAACTTTAAAGTCCCAGGTCATGAAGAGTGTGGGTATGGGCATTGCTTTGCTCCTTATAATTGATTCTTCTGGAAAAGCTGAGGGAAGAACCAGGGTTTAACTATGTCAGGAAATCCCTGCTCCCTCTACCCACATTATTTCAAGCATACCCAGAAAATTTCTGCTCCTGAACAGAACCTTCTCCAAAACAAATGCTCACATCTGCTGTTAACTAGGTTAGGAGTCTGCCAAATAATCTTTTATCAAACGTGAGTATTCTGAGTACAGCTGCTTGGAGGATTCAGCCATTGCCAGCAGATCTAAGAGCTGCTCTAATGCTTCACCAAAACACTTTGAGAAGTTCAGGATGGACATTCCATCTTTGTTTTCTTCATTGTTAAACCTTTTATTCTTGGTATTGTAAATAACTGCTCCCCAGAGTAAATACAGACACATGTGCATGCATTCTGTTTCTAGCAGAGCATTTGCAAACTGTCCCACTGTAAACTGTTTATAGATTGCTATGGAATCTGCACCCTTATTATGATGGACAGTCAGCTCAGAGTTCCTACCACACAAGGAGTCCTTACTGGACATTTTGAGCAGCTCACCACCACCCTGACAGAGTGTTTGCTGACTGGAAGTACCAGTGCCTTACAAAGAAACACTGCCTGCCTGCTGCAAACACAGCATTTTATAACCATTTGGGGTTTTTCCATTGCAAAACCCATGACTTGATGGCAATAGAATAGACTTTAAGCAATGCTTATGGTTTTATTGTAGTAAAATTTTATATTCTGTGTGCATATTTTCACTATTCTATTTATTAACTGCTCTTCACTGTGGTACAGAATAATTTAAAGGTTTTAGGAGTCTGGTCCTACTGTTACAGGGCCTAGAAAGAAAACATTTTGGAGGTTTCAGGCCCCTCTTTGTTTACATCTGCAGTCCATGGCCTTTGTAAATGGATGTGCATAGGTTTTACTCTCTAGATGTGTCCCATATTATTCCAGGGAACTGTCCCAGGTTTCCAATCCAGATCATACAGAAGCCTTGGTGTGGCAGGGCCCTAACCAGAAGCAGCCCAGCACCATGCTTGCTGTGCTCACAAGGAGACAGAAGTCACCAGGAGAGTGCTGAGGCAAGAAAGGAGGTTAGCAATATTTACTGTGTCACAACTGATAAGCACTTGATCTTTTCCTAATTAGTATTATCAGGAGTTCCTGACACAGTTGTAACTTTGTTTACTCCCTTTTTTCTCTTCCTCCTCAAATACAAAGAGGACAACCTGACAGTATTTATTGTTTAATTCTCCCTGTCCACTGCTGGGGTGAGTGTTATTCTCAGCTCAACCCTTGCCTAAAACTTCAGCTACCTTCTTAGCCAGAAGATGCTCTTTACCAGCAAATCCCACCTGCCTTTCTCTCGAGGCCATCCCATGAAGGCTGCAAAGTTTGTCCTTTCCTCTCAGCCTCTCAATGCCTTTGGTCAGCAGCAGACTCTCCTAGAAATACTAATTTAATATTTCCCTACTTGAAATACCAACTGAGCTTGTAAACCAGACACCTCCCAAAGGTCTCTTCATCCAGGATCAGAGCACATACTTGAAGTGGAACATTGATTAGTTGGAATCCAAATTATTTACACTTGTATCACCATCAACCAGGCAATAAAAAGACTGGGGATGACAATCTAATTTTAGATATTTACAGCTTGGAATACCATATGCATATCTGAACTACTCACATTATGTTCTCTTTATAGTTGGTGGAGAGAGCAGGCATGTCCCCAGCAGCACTTTCCTGACCAGGTTTAACTATCATTTTAACTCTCACCATAACTATTCATTGCCTAGAATGCAATGAAGTGCACCCTGGATGTGCCCAGTTTTCTCCAGCAACTCCAGGATGAGGTCTGGATGTTCTGGACATCTCTGCTTGTACACATCTCATACCTTCCACTTCCCATGTCCTTTACCTCATTTCCTAGTAGCTAGTGCTGTGTGAGCTTAAAAAAATGGGAATTCCCATCTCGAGTGACTGGACTTTATCACAGGAGTGTCTTAATCTTCCAGATTGTACCTCCCAGGTCACTATGCTGCTGTCCCTGCAGTCATGAGTCTCTCCTCTCTTTTCACAGCAATTACAGAGAATTTAATCAAAAGGAAGGAATTCTTTCAAATGTTATTCCCAGTTTTATTCCTGTTACTGATTTAGCATCTCAGTAACATGCAGACAGTAGTAAAGTGTAGATAAAAGCCTAAATATTCTATTGATCTACCTAACTGTATGTAAAATATTAATTATATAACGACTGAAGTCTTACATTTATTGCTTTTAATTTTGCTGTAAGTAAAGGAAGATGAAAATAGTATCTTTCACTACTCTTTTTCCCCCCAACTCCACACAAATGCAGCCCAAACAACTTTAACAGGGCTGAGCAAAGAAAGACAGGTCACCTCACTGAGGTTTGAATAATCTTCCAAGTTAAATAATGAGGATTACCAAAATAAGGCCTTAAAAGTCATATACTAGACACAAAAAGAACATATTGTTGGCTTGAAAATTGAGTATTCTTACCTTCTTCAGAACTTGCATTCCACATTTGAACTGAAATGATACTGCTTAAATACTTGATGTTGAAGACTACATAGCATTTCTGGATAAAGTAGTAAGAAAACTGATCACATTTTCATTGCTCCTCTAAACTAGGACCTAACAAAGTATCTAATAATTTTGGATGCCTGTGATTTTGGCCCTCACATAGGGAAAAATTGTTAGCCTTAAGGATTCAGTCTTTAAAAATTAAGGTCCCTATACTTCTTTTTACCCTATTAGATAGGAGAGTTGGAAAGCTTTTTGCCTTTTTAAATAAAAAAAAGCTTAAAGACATTTGAACCCAGAGGATTTTCTGTTGAAAGCATAGATAGGAAGCAATGCACTACAATAAATGAACAGTGAAATATTTACTTTATTCCAGCAGAAGTTTAGATGCGTTTATGTTTCATGTGACAAGCTAAATTCTTGTACTAAAACCAAGGAAACCCAAATAGAGTCAATGAACCAAAAACCTGGATTAGAAAAAGCTATTTATCTGTATGCCAGTCTGAGTCAAAAGTTCAGTTCTGGATATTCTCCCTCCTCAGAGGGTTCAAATCTGTATCTAGAAGTTTCTGCTGGAGCTAATCTCTAAAACAGATGACTAATAAAACTAATATCATGGCACAGACATAGCTCTTTTTTAACATGCAGAGTACTAGCTGAGGGCCAGGATTGGTTTAGATTTGATTTATGGATAAAGTGATTCAACTTTCCCTTCTGTGTCCTCCTCCCTTCTCCCAGTCTGGCCAAATCTTTGTGCTGGTGCTGTCTCCTACTGCTGCATAGCCCAATATTGCAGAAATGAAGACAGTTCCCCCCAAAAGCTATACAGTTTTGGGTTACTTTTTTTTCCCCCCTGTATTCATCAACCAAATTAAACAAGCAGCTTAAAAATCCAGAGTGCCCTTGTGCATTTTAATTGCAACCAACTGTGATTGCAGTCCCACAGAATATATTTTTGCATTTTCTTTTGATATGCTTCACTGGTGATTCACTCCCTAGAAGGGATTCGCCCCTTTTAGGAGAGAGAGGATTCAGTGGTTTCATGACCTTTTATTTCTGTAGTAGAAATGGGTGAACTCACTTGGAATAAATACAAACCAAGCCAAAACATCACACAGAACCAAATTAATTTGAAATCTGACCTTTCTGAGTCTCAAGGGTGGGGGAATAAAAAAAAAGAAAGATACATCTCTCTGACTAGCAGGGACTGAAGCTTTCTGGACGTGTGTCCTGGTGAAACACAGATGAACAACAAAACTGGAAGACTGGAGTGCTCTGGCAACTTTTTGGGTATGCACCAGGAGTTGGGGGGGAAGCCCCTGCAGCCACCTGAGACCACCCTCCCGAGTGTCCTCAGCACCTCTGGTCTTCACCCCTTCAGGTATCATCAGGTTGAAACCTGGCATGTGGCTCTGATGGTCTTAAAATTTAAAAAAATAGATAGCAGCCTGACACAAGTTTGTCAGTTTTTGCTGGCTGCAAGCCTGGCCCTCCCTGGCCTGTGGTTTTCTGTGTGATGGAGCCATGCAGCCTAAAAACATGGCCAGGGGCTCTCAGTGCCAGAATTGCAATGGTCCAGCAGAGCATCTGGGAGTCTTGCTTGAGATTAAGTCCTTCAAACTTTCTGTTTCAGAGTAGGGGAGCTCAGCCTTCCTAAGCAACTACTTTGCAATGAAAAGTTAAAGCAGCCTGAGTTTGGGGAACAGATTGTTTGAAATGCCTAAAGGAAGCCTGATGAACAGGAAAGCTGGAGCAGCAGGAGTCCTCAGAAAAGAGAGACAGGAAATAAACCACAAAGCTGCTGAGGACTCACAAACCTTCTGAATGACACTCCTGTTCCTCCAGCACACCCTTCAGTAGCTCCTGAGGAGGTTAGTGTTTAATGCTGACTTTAGGGAGGTACATTGACTAATTATCTAGTTGTTGTTCCCTTGTTGGGGGAAAAACCAAAAGTTTTCTGGAAGGAAATGTTCTGGAATTTGCCTTATCTCCTCAATAATGAGGGATTCCTTCCAGATGACAGTTCACATGGGGGTATCATGGAGATGTCTGATTACAGATTGAGACTGGCTAGTGAGCCAGGGTGAGAGTAAAAGTTTTTCCAAACCTTGCTGTGGAGTCTTAAAAAATTCCAGCACTGTACCCTTTAAGTTATTTCCCAGAGCATCCTGAGCAAACACTGACATGATACATACTGAGAAGTCGTAGCACTGGACCTGCTGACCTGGTGAAATGAAGATTTAAAGGTACAAGTGTAAAATAATTTGTGTGGTGAAAGCCTTTTTTACCCCTGCTGTTTCCACTGCCTGATATCTCAGTCTGCAGGGACTGTATTATCACATGTAGATGAAAAGAAATGAAGATTTAAAGGTACAAGTGTAAAATAATTTGTGTGGTGAAAGCCTTTTTTACCCCTGCTGCTTCCACTGCTCAATATCTCAGTTGCAGGGACTGTCTTACCACGTGTGGATGAAAAGATGGCAAAAGGTCCCCATGTTTAAGTTCCTAATGAAAGCTCTACTGTGTTGAAGGCTACAGACTCAAAACTACACAGCTAGATTTTACCAGTTTTTATTATCTTTAAAATATCAGTGGTCATTTGTCAATTCAGAAAAATATCCTTGTGATGCCAAGGGGGAATGATAAATTTTCTAAAAGGATCCATTTGTATTAAAGGCCAGGATCTTGTGACTTTTACAGGACCACAAGACTTGTTCCAGAGATCTCCAGTACCATTTTGAGTACCAGCACTGTCATACCACCAGTGTCAAAGGTCTCCCAAATTTGCAGAGCTGTCTTTTGCATTGCTCAGTACTTAAAGGGACCTCCCTGACTTATGCACAGGAGGTGGCAGTAACCTCAAGGCCTGGTTTGTGTTTCCAGCCATGCTCACATTCTCACAGAGAGTTCATATCACACACAAGCAGTATCCTGGCTTTGAGAGTTAAGCCAGGAGATCACTCACAACTAACAGCTGCCCACCAGTGCAGTTTATTAGAAACTCAGCTAGTTACCAAAGTGGGTTCTTTGTCTTGGTGCCCTTCCAAGGCATTCAGAGCCTTCTTGGAAGAGACCTCGCATCAGAAATGTTTGGATGTAAGAAGAACAGGACTGCTCAGCACACAGATCTGATCTCACAGGGTTCACAGACTTGGAAGGTGCTGTACCATATATAACTGTAGAAGACAGCACTGAAATACTGGAGCTGCTGCATCAAGGTCATGGTGTTCTGGCATCCAATTAAAATTATGCAAGATAGGCAATTTAGGAAAGAATTCGCATGGAGCTCAGGAAGGAAAAAAAAGTCATATGCTTTATGAGCTCAGTTACTTTATAAGATTAATTTTCCACAATCTCATGATCTTGTAATAAGAGCACAGAGTGTTTTAAACGTATGATTTGCTTATTGATCAGAACTCTTAAGACCTTTTTTTGCATCACAGTTAGAGGTTTGGCTTCTGTTTAACACCAAAGTTGTGGGCTTGCCATGGAGTAGACACTGGGTGCAATAGATTGTGAATTTGGTGAGTGGGCCACAGTGAAACCTGGAACAGGCATGTCTGATGCTTGGAAGAACACCTCCTTCCCTGGAGGTGATGTCAGTAGAAAAGGTGGTAGTGCTGCAGGTCCTGTAATCCATTGTATCCATGGTATTTTGGTTGGAGGTGTAACAGGCCTATTCCTTTCCCAATTCTCTCCTAGTTCCTATCTCCTGAAGGACAAGGATAAAAGCTTTAGGTGTCTACTGTATTTTAAGAACTGCTTACACTGTTATGCTCTGTAAACCAAAACTTCTGCTGGCAAAGGGGATGGGATTTCATAGGTGCTTTGAAGAAAGGTGTCCTTACAGGCATTCCTAGATTCATGACCTGGTTAGATTAGGCTGGTGATTGAGAACTTACTCTGAGTTCAGGGCCCTGGTTTGCTATATGGAGCACAAGCCTTTTTTGAAAAGAGTGAAGAGCTAAAGAAGAGCTAAGATGGAGACTTGGTTTCATCAGAGCCAGTTGAAGAGTGTGTTCCAAACACTGTGTTAGTGCCACCACTTTGTTCTCCTTGATCTTTTTCCTTTCCCTTTCCTTTATATTTAAAAACTTTGTCTGAGGAAGAATTAGCTGACAGAGAAAGAGAAAAAAGGGAGAGGGAACACGATTTCATAGGTGCTTTGAACAAAGGTGTCCTTACAGGCATTCCTAGATTCATGACCTGGTTAGATTAGGCTGGTGATTGAGAACTTACTCTGAGTTCAGGGCCCTGTTTTGCTATATGGAGCACAAGCACCAAGTGAAAAGAGTGAAGAGCTAAGATGGAGACTTGGTTTCATCAGAGCCAGCTGAAGAGTGTGTTCCAAACACTGTGTTAGTGCCACCACTTTGGTCTCCTTGACCTTTTTCCTTTCCCTTTATATTTAAAAACTTTGCCTGAGGAAGAATTAGCTAACTGAGAAAGAGAAAAAAGGGAGAAGGGAACACAAGAACAAAGGGTGATGGAGAAGCAGGAAGGAAGCAAGGTGGGGAGACTGAGAACCTCCAACAGTCAGTGAGCAGATAAATGTCATCCAGACATGGTTGGTTGCTGCAGTTGAGATAGTCCTTTGCTTAGATACCAGTCTCTCTTTCTGCTGAGAAAGTCTTCTAGGCACCTTCACACTGCTCTGCCTCACACCAAGCAAAACTGGGAAGGGAGGGTCCAGGAAATTGGCCCTGATCCTGCACAGGCTGCAGGGGTTACAGGTGCCCGTGTTTGGCACAAGCTGGTGTATCTCCAAGGCAGGTGTATCTCCAAGGTAGGTGGTGGAACCACAGCAGCTGTGTCTGCTGGCAGATCAGGTCTGAAGCTTTGTAGCATGGGCTTCACATGCAGATCTTACAGCAGAAATGTTGAGGGGGGCAGAGCATCCCTTCCAAGCAGCAGTCAGAGGGCTCTTCTTAGGTGTCACCTTCTGCTTGCTTAGGGAGGAGATACTGTCTTGACCACTTCTTTTTCACAACACAAAAGACAAACCCTCTGTGTGAGTCCTACATGCAGTTGAAGGAGCAGAAAGCCCAGCTCTGTCTGAAGGGAGTCAACTGGGGGCATGACTGGTCACAGGATGCACAGGTACAGGAGTACACAGGAGGTGTTTCAGAGGCTGGGGACATGGCCCAGTAAGCTCAGGTCCCCTCCTATAAAATCAGTGCTTGGCTGTGATGAGGGCAGAAGTAAAGCAAAGGATTAATAAAACAAAGGCAGTCCTGTGACCAGCCTGGATAAAGAGGCAGAAACTGTCCTTGAGGGTGCTGCTATCTCCAGAGGTTGCAGAGCCACTGGGATGGAGGGGGAAGGGTGTAAACAGCACCTGTTTGGTTTCCTACTTTAGTCTCTTTATTCTTTGTTTTCTGATGATAAAGGAGCTTTATGTGGAGACTGTAGTAAAGCAGTGATGAGTCATAAGGTTTACAACTTTATTTCCCCCTTCACTCTTCTTGTTTTTTTTCCTGATAGTTGCATCTCCTCCTTCCTTTCTGCCTCGCCCCTCCTCTGCTAGCACAGCAGAACAAGCTGTGCCTTTAAGAAGTGTGGTTTTTTCAGAAGGCTAATGCCTGAGCGTTGGCATGTGTTGAGGCATGCCCCAAGTTTTGTGCTGTGATTTATGAAAAACTAGAGTACATTTGTCTAGGGAGGTTTTTAACTCCTTTCTGCCATAGATAGACTCTACCTCTTTGTTCTTGGCTTCAGAGCGTACACCGTTCGGTGCTTCCATAGAGATTTCTGCTCTCTTCTCCAGAAGAGGAGGGGAGATAGAGTGGTAGCAAAGCTTTTTTTTTCTTTCTCCAATTAAAATTTATATTTATTGAGTGGCTTTTTATATGGCAAAGCTCTGGTGTATAAAGCTAAGGTGGCAAATTCTCGTGCTGATTATATCCTCCCACTGGCACCAATATCACTGCAATGTTAACCTGTCATTGCAGCAGCAGAGTGGTGTAGCCGAAGACACATTGACCCATAGCTGTCACAGCACTGGCAGCTTTATTATCAATTTCATATATTGCTAATTTCTTAATGTTCCTGTTCATGAACATTACTTTTTGCTTGCTTTCCACTCTCATCGTGGTCAAAAAGAAACTTGTAAGAGGACAGTGTGATTGTACTGTAAAAGTTAACGCAGCATTACATAAATATCATTCAAAATTCAGCAAATTTCATTCTTTTGGAATCAAATGTATGCTTGGGGAGGTATGCTAGTATTTTTTTTAACATTTGCTGGGAGTGGCAATACCACAGGTCCCAGCAAGGATGTTGCAGGCATACCAGGAGGCACTTGCAGAGTTCCCTGTGGTGATTATTGTAGAAGCCCTGTTGGCTGTGAGGTCCTGGATCCGTGTGCTAATGTTGTCGTGCAATAACAGCATCAGTCCTCTGGGCCTGCCAGCCTGTATACCTGTATGTTGTTTTAGGCCTCAGGATAGCAAATCAGTCCAGGGGAGCAGGATTCCCTTAAATCTCCAGCACTGTGGTAGCTCTCATACCTGCCGTGCAGTCACCTGCTGGATGTGGGCCCTGGGGATGAAAGAACAGTTCCTAGTAGAGACAGGCCTCTTTTTATGGGGGGAGATGTTGGAGGGGAAGGGAAGAAGCTGGAGCTAGAGCTGGATTTGCCTTCCACACTGAAGTGGTTGTGTGGCTTTGATTCAATCACTTAACCTTTGAGCTGCAGGTTTTGTGCGAGCAGAACAGTGGCATGAGCCCCGTGTGGGGCGTGCTGAGATTAAATGAATTAACTTAACAGTGCTTTACAGTCTCCGCTCTGGAAATGTGCTGAGTGCAGTTGTTCTACTTAAGAAGCTCATAGTGCTTGTTATTGAGCCTACAGGAGGGCCCTGCCAATCCCCCCCATACTCCCCTCCCTCCCAGTTAGCCTGGTCAGTGGTTTTATCCCTCCCCATCGCCGCTCTCTGGGGCAGCGCTGGATTGCGACAGCTCTTCACGAGTGGCTGCAGAGGAGTGGCCACACAGCAGGCCCTGACCAGGAGCTGCATCTTCTGCAAAGCCCTCTGGGCCCAAGGAGTCCCTGGCTACCCTGGCCCTGCAGCACGCCTGGCAGAGACGTGTCTTTTATCTTCATAGCCAAGAGCAGCTCAGGCTGAATTAATGAATGCCGTGAAGTCAAGGATGTCCACGGCTGCACAGCACGATGTAAATGCCAAGCACTGCTCTGTAATTATGGGTGGAGGTAACCCTTGTTGAAAATGATTTATTTTATTCTAAATCAACATTTGATCAGGTGGAATCATAGGAAGAAGGGTAGAGAAAGCCTGTCCTCTGTTACCTCATTTTTTTAGGAAACTGGCGTGCTGCCTCTCCTACGTGTTTTGTGCATGTGTCGACTGAATCTAGTTCTGGTTACTGAGATTGATTGGGTGGCATAAAAATAGGCTGACTTATAGGTGTAATATTTCAACATACTGCTGGAAAGAAGTCCTTTTTATTTTTTTTTTTTTTCTTCTCTTGGGATTCAGCATTTTATGAGGAAGCAATTTACTGCTTTTTCCAGCATTGCCTGGCGTATACGAGGCTGACACAGGAGCTCCTTGGGTCAAGTCAATTAGCTAAATGAAGATTCTAGGGAAAAAAAAGCAGATGAAAGATTATTAAGTAGCTACTGACTGGCATCATCGGGGTACAGTTTATAAAGTCTGGTACTGCCAAGGGATCAAAGAGTTAAAAATTCCAAGGGTTTAATCCAGTATAATAACATTTTGCAAGGCCTATCAAATTCACAGCGAGTAAGAAGGAGAAAAGCAACTGAGCTAGGTGGAAAATGAAATTAGAGGGAGTTGTGTTGCCACAGGTTTATCTAGCTAGTTGTTTCATTTAACAGGGTAGATGCACGTTTATCTGAGCCCTCAGCAGAAGCTGAGAACCAAGTTTTGCTGCCCAGCTCTCCCAGGCTGTATTATCCACAGAAATGGAGTGTCCTTCATCCGATTTGAACCAAGCTGGGTGCTGCTGTGTCTATTTTTGGTCACTGATTTGTATGCTGCAGAAGCCATCTCCTTCCTTAGAATACAGCCATATATTGTTGTGTTTGTTTTCCTTTCCCTGCTGTGTGTATAGTGGATTGTTGTTCGTTTGTTTGAAGGATTGAAACATCTGGAAGAGACCAGGGATAGTGATGTCTTTGTACATAGGCTGGAGGTGGAGCTGCAGGTCCCTTTCAAAGTGACATGTTATGTGCCATCTACTGTGATGCTCATTTGTATATTTGAGGGGTTTAGTGTGGGAAGGACAATCAACGTCATGCTAATCTAAGCAGCTGGATAAAAAAACTACTGCTGCAAAACTAGCACAAGGTAAAATTGGATTTATTTCCCTAGGTAGTTCTACAACTGCTCCCCGCAGAGGTGGCAGGAAATATAACTTTTGGAAGTAAATATTTAGATGTGTAAGCATAACTGAGTTTGGGTGAGTAGTGAGAGGAGTGAGTTTTTATAAGACATGTCTGTAAATGATGCACATGGGGCAGGTCTTGCTGTGAGAAGTTCAGTTCTCCTCGAGTGTAAGCCTTGCCCTGTTACTTGGGCACAAACAAACCCAGTTACAGCCCCAATCTAGACAAGAGGTTATGACAGAAGAAAAAAGTAGAAAGTGGGGGGGGAAAAAAGAAGGGCTAAGTTCTATCCTGCAGCCCCCTTCCAGTGAGTGGAAGGTTACTCTGCGAGGAGCCTGTGTGGCTTTTACAGACCAGTTGCAGACCACTGCTGTAGCAGCAGAACAGTTCTCTGGCTCAGTCTATTGCAAACAATTTATTTTCTGAGCTAGCTAATCACTGTTTTGTTACATTACTTCCCAGCAGACGAGCCAGGCACTCCTGAATTTAAAACAGAACAGCAAGTGACAGGGAGCTGAGCACGGGCTGGAGTCTTGTAGCAGCATATCCTTCAGCTCCAGTGCTGCACTCAGGAAGAGAAAGATTTTTCCTTTGAAGATAAGACACCTGGGGCTTTTATAAAAACTTAAGTATGCCCCGAGTTGTGCAGCTGTTATCTCAATATATAAAAAAAAGACAGAGAAAGACGAAGCATCCAGCTCTGGTCTACACCACCAAAAATTCCTCAAAATGCTAAAACCCCGAGCCAGCACTTTTCATTCTGCAGTTGGGTTGCTAACCCTCTCCGTGCAGCAGCCTCCCCGGGGCGTTACGAAACTTTCCAATAAAGCCTCAGCGCATCGCTGTCGGCTGCTCGGCTGGGGGGTTGTTGTTTTGGTTTGGGGTTTTGTGTGTTTTGTTGGGTTTTTTTT
>NW_008586118.1:0-11294 GCF_000691845.1 Merops nubicus | reverse complement strand
TCCCCCAGACCCATCTCTGCGTGCCCAGAGGGGTCAGTGCCAATGACAGTGCCAATGACAGCGCTGCGGGGTCCGGGCGGGGTGGGGGGGTTGTCCCTGGTTCTGGTGAGGCTGGACCCAGGGAGGGTTGTAGCCATCAAAGCCCCAGCTAAAGTTCCTCAGCTTTCAAGAGATCAAACTCATCCTTCCCAGGGATTATTTTGCCCTATGGCTCCCCAAAATCCCCTCGTTTTGCCTGTGCCCAGCTGTGATTTTTTTTTGCCCTCCGGCCTCCGGGCGGGGTGGGGGGGTTGTCCCTGGTTCTGGTGAGGCTGGACCCAGGGAGGGTTGTAGCCATCAAAGCCCCAGCTAAAGTTCCTCAGCTTTCAAGAGATCAAACTCATCCTTCCCAGGGATTATTTTGCCCTATGGCTCCCCAAAATCCCCTCGTTTTGCCTGTGCCCAGCTGTGATTTTTTTTTGCCCTCCGGCCACGTGCCACGCCGGGTTTTGAGCTGGGCTGTTGGGGTTTAGGAGAGCCCTGGAGGAAGAGATGACATCTTGAGCGTTCCCCTCGTTCCACCACGGGAGAAGTGACTGAATCTGGTGGGTTTCACCGTTCCATAGCTGAGCTCAGTGGAGAGGATGATGTATGCTCGCCATGGCAACCTCCACCTCCCGCATCGCGGCCGCTTTCTGGGGAGCAGCGAGGCTGGTTCATGAATTAGGATTTTAGAACCCATATCATGAGAAATAAATCATTTATCTCCCCAAACCTGGTGGCTTTGGGGACAATATGAACGTTCCTCCAGCTCGTAGGCGCAGGGGATGGGAAGGGCCTCGGCCTCCTGAGGGGGCTCGGGGGGTTTTCTGCTTGTGCAGCTGCAGTGGAGGAAGGTTTCTTCGTTTTTCCAATAATATTAATTGCAGTCATTTATGGCAAACCCACCTTAATGAGCTCATCATTAAATATGTTGATGCGTTGCGTTAGCTCGACGCCCGTCTGAGCTTCCACCTTTGGCAGTGTTGGACGTGGGAAACTTTGGTTTTTGGGTATTTTAATGATTTTTTTTGGTAATTATCTCACCCAGGAAGGGCTTTTCGATGTGTTTCTGTTGTGGAAATAAGACAAAATACTTCAAAAAAAAAAAAAAGGGTTTTCAAGCTGATAGTTTGCAGGGGTTTGAGTTAACAGCCGTCGTCGCTAATTAATTGCTCGCTGTGGAATTAATGAGCAGGGAGATGTGGAGGCGGCCACTCGGGCACGACGTGGCCGGTGCTCCCTGTGGTGGTGGGAGCCCGTGGAGAGGAGGAGGAGTGGGGCACGGGGCTGAGGAGATCCTCCATTCCCCAGGAATTCTTAAATGTTCCTTAATCAGTCCTTAAAAATTGGTTGAAGCCGTAGTTGGTGACCCACCAGGGTTTTGGAAGGAAGGTCGTTGGTTGTCTCTGGAATATTTCCAGAGGGCAGCGTGTTGAAGCCCCAGAACTTCAGGTGGATGAGGAATTGGCAGCCCTGAGGTGTCTGCATCTGCCCAGGCTACAGCTGGGCATGCTGATCTTCCAGACACTGGGGATGGACACTACGGCCGAGCATCCAACTTCATCACAGCCCCGGAACACGAGGGGTTAACCCACCTCTGACCGTGGCCAGCAGATGCTCCAGAGGATGAGCCCCCAAAACCCTCCTCCCGAGCCATGTGTTGTCCCCTGTGCCCCACGTTGTGCCACCTGCACCAGGAGGGGTAGCCCAGGAGGGGCCGTTGGGTGCCCGGGACCGTGTGAGGCACTGATGTGTGGTGAAGGCTTCTCAGGGCTTCCAGAAGGGTGGTCTTTAGCCTTTTAGGCATTTGATGAGCACAGCCCCTGCCTTGATCTGCTGGAGGGTGATGTGTGAGTGGTGGCTCCATCCCTGGAGCTGCACAGAAGCCTTGAATGTGGTCCTGGACAGCCAGCCTGAGGTGGCCCCTCTTGGGCAGGGCTTGGACTGGTGACCTGAGGGTCAGGACTTCTGTAAGTGGGTGTAGGAGGAACTGCTTCCTATTAACCAGGGGTGTGTGAATGCATTAGACCCTCCACAGGCCCTTGGAAAACCCCCTGGACCCCTAGAGGGGTGGCTGGAAGCCCCCAGCCCATGAAGTGTGGTGTAGAAAACTGTCCTAAGCACAAGTCAACGCTGTTTGACCATAGAATGATCTTGGTAGGTCTGAGCTGAGCACCTCAACGCTGGATTAAACCCTAGTTAAAGCTTTGTCAAGAGCCACCATGTGTCTTTGGGTTTCAGCTCATCTCTCTCTAATTTTAGTGTGGTTTCTGGAGGCTTTAATTTGCTGGCACGGCAGATTGCACCAAATCCTGGGATGAGTCTTTCAGAACTCTGGTTTTTTTTGTCTGAGCTTTTTTCTTCTGGGTTTCCCCCCCTAGGAATGCAGCAATTTGTTGGTGGCAGAGAAATCTGATGAGTTTTATCTTCTTAGATCCACACCTTCTAGTGTGAGCTCCTTAGGAGTTGTGAGGAGTTGAAGGTGGGGAGGTGTTATGGTCAGGAGGAAGGACATGTGGTGGGAGCTGTGGTTTAGGCTGGGTGCAAGCTCATAAATTAGGGAAATACAAGGAGTGTAAGATCCAGACAGGTCCAGAGGTGCTCTGGTGAGGTGGAGCAAGGAAAATGTTAATGGATCCAGTTGTGGTGCATGATGAAGGAAAGGAAGCTGTGAGCTTGGGCATGGGGAGAACATTCTTCATCCTCTGGTTCTCTTGTGTCCAGAATGAGCAAATATGGAGCTACAGGACTTGGAGCTGATGGGAAGAAAATATTTCTACACCCTCCCACCCCCACCCCCTCAATATTTTGCTAGGGAAAAGCAATGGAAGTGACATCTGAGCAGAGCAAGTTTAACCTTTTGTTGGTGCAGGAGACACTGGACAGTGAGCAGAAGAGAAATCTGAGTCTGTATGTGTTGGGTGAGGAGAACGATGCTCTTGCTTCAGATCCAGTCATCAGGCAACCAGGAATTTGTTCTGATTGGAAGAGACCTTTAAGATCATGGAGTCCAACTGTTCCCCCAGCACTGCCAGGTCCCCACTGCCCCGTGTCCCTCACCCCACATCTCCACGGCTTGGAAACCCCTCCAGGGGTGGGGACTCCACCACTGCTCTGGGCAGCCTGGCACAGCCCTGGGCAACCCTCCAGGGCAAGAAATTGTTCCTCAGGGACAACCTCAACCTCCCCTGGGGCAACTTGAGGCCGTTGCCTCTTGTCCTGTCCCTTGTCCCCTGGGAGCAGAGCCCGACCCCCCCCTGGCTCCAGGCTCCTGTCAGGAGCTGTGCAGAGCCAGAAGGTCTCCCCTGAGCCTCCTTTGCTCCAGGCTCAGCACCCCCAGCTCCCTCAGCTGCTCCTCCCCACACTTGGGCTCTAGACCCTTCCCCAGCAGCTCCGTTGCCCTTCTCTGGCCACGCTCCAGCCCCTCAAGGTCCTTCTGGGAGGGAGGGGCCCAAAACTGACCCCAGGATTTGAGGTGTGGCCTCCTCATTGCTGAGTACAAGGTACAATCAAGACGTGTGAAAGGCGTGGTGGGACTCCCATGAGTAAGTTCCCATGGGTGAGAAACAGACACTTGGCTCGATGTCACGTGGATTCAGTCCCTGCTGGTTTTTCACTGGTGTATTTAAGATGTAAAGACAGACTTGTGGAATCTCTGCTGCTCAATTCATCCCTGACATTTGATGCTTGGAAGCGATGCCATGCACTATAAACAGAGCCATCAATGGAGCAAGCTCCCAGGTATGAAGAGCACACTTAAAGAGCATTTTGATCAACAGAAACCCGTGTGAGGTGAGCAGTTGGTGTTGTGTGACGTGGGGAGCAGGGTGACAGAGCAGGGCTTGCCCAGCTACTCATAGACTGGAGCAGCCAATGGGTTGTGGGCGCTGACCTCAAGTCATGCAACGGATGCTCTGTTCCCTGGAGAATGTTGCTATGAAAGGGAGAATTGAGAAGAATTTAAAGCTCTTGTTGACTTGAGTTGCTTTTCAGCTGCTGATTTTAAATTATTCCTTTGTGGTTGTCTTGCTTTGTGCTTTTGAAACGCTTACTGCAGCTGGATTGGGGAAGGGTGTGGAAAGAAGGTGGTGGGCATGGTAGGAGAAAGATGGCACAGCAGAAACTGCTCTGAGAAGAGCCCCTTGTCCTAATGGATTTGCACTTCACTGGTGTTACCTCGGGAGTCACACAAGGAACTGTCCTTCCCTTCTGCAATGAGCTTTATTTCACCTCTGGTAGGTGTTGGGTCTTAGATGTGGTTAGAGGTGAAGAAGCCATGGTGGGAGCTGAGCCTTGTGGGAGAGAGAGGACAAGAGGAGATGGCCTCAAGCTACACCAGGGGAGGCTTTGGTTGGATGTTAAGCAAAAGATCTTCCCCAGGTTGCCCAGGGCTGTGCCAGGCTGCCCAGGGCAGTGGTGGAGTCCCCACCCCTGGAGGGGTTTCCAAGCCGTGGAGATGTGGTGTGAGGGACACGGGGCAGTGGGGACTTGGCAGTGCTGGGGGATGGTTGGACTCCATGATCTTGAAGGTCTGTTTGTACCAAAATGATCCTATGAGAGGAGCTGTTGCTGGGGAGGCCTCAGTGCCCTGGGAGGCTCAGGAGCAGAGCTGTAGGTGGCAAGTCCTGGTGGCAAAGCAGAAGTGGCAGCAGTGGCTGCTCTGGCAGGGCCAGGAGCTCCACCTCCAGCTTTTCCCAGGTCAAACCTCACCAGTCCCTCCCACTGTCTGCTCCTCCTGCATCACTTTATCTTCAAATAGATTAAGAAAACTCAATTCCAACACCATATGTTCTGTTTTCAACACCACAGTCCCATCTTCTCTTCACCGTTGCTGTTGTCGGTGTTTGGCCATGGAAGAGTCTTCCAAGCAGAGGCTCTTCATCCCTGGCAGATGCTTTGTGAGACGTTTGTGGTCCTCATTACTCTTGACAAAAGGGCAGTTGGAGAGGCTGGAGCTCCACCCTGACAAGAGGGAGACGTGGGGATGGTCACAGAGCGGTGCCTGGAGGCTGGAGGAGCTGCCTTGAAATGGTTGATGTTGGAAAGGGGAAGAGAAGGGGCTTCTTGGTACCTAGTGGGCAGCTCCACTTCATAACCAACCTCAAATCTACTCGAGGTGTTTAAGTGGTGTCAAAATCTCTCTGGACCTTGCATCTAATTTTGCCTCAGGTACTGGAAGGACCGACGGTGGACGTGTTGTGTTGTGTCACCTCTGGGCAGGCTGAAGCTTTAGCTGTTGTTCCAATCCAAACTCTTACATTTTGAAGCCTGAGGACTAAATTGGGAGCTTTCAGCAGTTCCCTAATTATGTGAGACTTTTTTTTATATATATATACACTTAACAAATGGTTCTTATTCTTGCCAGCACTTCAGCCCGGTGTTCTAGGACTGTGGGTGTCAGGGAACAGAACATATTTCTGTGTCTGTGAATATGATCCCACACGTTGTCTTAAGTGGGGAAAAAAATGTTCACAGCCCTTATATGGCGAGGGATTTATTTTTTTTCCCCTAAATCCATCAGAGCTTTCTCCTGCAGTGATAACACAGATTCATCTCCCTGGTGCTTCGTAGGCTGGATGTTGATTAGGAACCACAGATAGGCAATGCTCTGGCTTTGTTTTTTTTTATTTCCCTCAAACTATCCTGCAGTGCAACATGCCCTGTCTTGCAACCCGTTCACAGATGATGCCTAGAAATGGTCAGTGAGGTTTTGTGAGGTACACGAGCGACCAGAGCACCTCCTGATGTTCTGAAGGAACGTCGGGGAGAGGCTGGTTATGAATCCATGAGCGTGGTGAAGTAAAGGGTGAAGAGTTTTTTAGCATGATGGGAGAGCAGAATTGCCCTCAAATGGAATTTGATGAAAAATACTCATTTTTGCATGAGATAGTCCAGTGGAGCAGCACCCCAAAATCCTTTTGGCTTTGTAAGGCTCATAGGATCATTTCTATTGGAAAAAAAGCTTCAGGATCACTGAGTCCACCCATTAACACTGCTGAGTCCACCACTCAACCATGTCCCTAAACACCTCATCTAGATGTCTTTTAAATACCTCCAGGGCTGGTGGCATCACCCTCATGGTCAAAAGCAGAAGGAGGAGGTATGAGGCTTCAGCCATGCTGCTTGGTGGGCCAGCTGGAGGTTGAGGCTGGAGGGGAGGATGGATGTGCTGCAGCTGGAGCTGGCAGGAGTCTCTCAGCATCTTGGCATGGTTTGGAGGCTCCTTGCCGTTGGTCCTGCCCTGGCAGGGGGTTGGACTAGATGATCTTTCAAGGTTCCTTCCAACCGGTAACGTTCTGTGATGTTTTGGTCCAAGATCTGTGTGGTCACCTGATGTAAAGGGCACCCAGTTAGTGTGCACACGAGAGGGGAGAGTGATGACATGAGCATGGATGCTGCTGTCCATGGGTGAGCAACGTTATCTCGTGAGCTTTCCTGGCCACCCGTGTTTGGAGGGGCTGTGTGTGTTGGTCCCTTCCATGCCTGGACACATGTCAAGAAGGAAAGGAGATGGGCTAGTGTGGGAGCATGGAGGAGTGGGAATCTGTGGGGATCCCTGGGGATCTGCAGGGCTCTGTGGGGAGAGGAGGAGATCAGGCAGGTGCTGGGAAGCAGCTGGATGTGCAGCCTGAACAGAAGATCCAAGATCCTCTTGGACTCCTTGGGTTGATGGTCATGTTCTGCATTTTCTAGGTGGTCCTTGGGTACCTTCTTTTTTATCCATCCTCTATCCTTGGAGAGATTAGAAGGTACTGCCTGAAAGGCTTGTCTGGCAGATTCTCCTGCATCTGTGTCCTAGATAGCACTGGGTGGGGACTCATGTTGTAGGGCTGAAGGTTCTGCCAGCTCCCATCTCCTGCTCCCTGGGAAGGACGTGGTGCTGTTGATGCACAGCACAGGGTTGTACCTGTCCCCAGTGCCTGAGGGAGCTGCGTGGTGTCACTTGTCACCACGTCGTCCCCTTGGGGGTCTGAGCATAGCAGAGATGCTGCTGTTGATTCACAAGGACATTGGTTGTCTCATGCATTCAGAAAACGTTGTAATCCTGTTGTATGAGCAGGGAGATGAAGATTTGTGGTGCAGAAATTTAGCTGTGATCAATAGTAATAACATTCCAGGGTTTCATAATTTTCTTGAAAGCAAAACCAATTCATTTACAGAGGCCACAGTTCTCATTTTTAAGGTAGGGTTTCAGTCTCAGACCAAATTGGATGAGAAACACCATGGAAGTCTATGATTTTTAGCATCTTCTTGCTCCCTTGCTTTCGGAAAGGAAGTTTTTAGACAAAACTGAATGTTTTCTGAGCCTTATTTTTTACCAACCACTTACCAGAGTAACAGTTGAAGCGAGAAGTGCTGGAACACAGATCTCTTTGTAGCCACGTGTTGCTGTGGTCTACGTAACAACGTGGTTTGTGGTGTAGAAGTGTCACCTAGAACAGGGAATTTGACACAGAACTATCTCCAGGACCAAGACAGACTCCATAGACTCAGAGGTTTGGACCCCTCTAGGCTTTTCTCCCTGCTGGGCCATTTTGGGGGACAATGGTCTTCGTGAAATTTGAGGACAAACCTCAGTGTGCAGCCGTGTGTTTGGAGGAATTTTTTGTAGGGCTGTAAAATGTCTTTTCCTTGGGTTTTTTCATGTGTTTCTAAGGGTCTTTGTTCTCAGTAAAGTCACATTTCAGGATTCCTGCAGAAGTTTCTGTGAAAGAGGCCACACTGAAGACAGGACATTGATATGATCTGAGGGCTGGAGGACAGGCTGAGAGTTGGGGTTGTTCAGCCTGGAGAAGAGGAGGCTCCAGGGAGACCTTCTGGTGGCCTTTCAGTATCCAAAGGGGGCATATGAGAAAGGTGGGGAGGGACTTTTGACAAAGGGTTGTGATAGGACAAGGGTTAATGGCTTCAAACTGGGGGACAGTAGATGTAGTTTAGATGTAAGGAAGATCTTCTCTAGGAGGGTGGTGAGACCCTGGCCCAGGTTGCCCAGGGAAGCTGTGGATGCTCCATCCCTGGAGGTGCTCAAGGCCAGGGCTTTGAGAAACCTAGTCTAGTGGGAAGTGTCCCAAGCCCATGTCAGGGGGCTTGGAACTAGTTGACCTTTAAGGTCCCTTCCAACCCAACCCATTCTATGCTTGCCTCTTCTTCATCAGCATTCAAACCTGTGCCCAGAAACTCCTCCAAGTGTTGCTGTGCATGTTCCAAGGCCGAGCAGTGCCTGTGTCATCATTCTGCCAGGGCAAGGCACTCTGTTGAATGGCACCTCATTAACTCTGTGCTGCTGAACGATTATTTCCATTTATAATGGCAACAATATGTTCACTTGGACAAGTTAAAAATGAAGATCCTGGAGCTGCCAGTCAGAGCTCAAGGGCTGCTGGCATCCTTTCATCATCGCTGCTATTTTTGTGGGGACAGATTTAGCATCAATAGGTGTGATGCAAAGTGGCACACTGGGTTTAGTCCTCGTCCAAGACATCTTAGTTTTGGTGAACTTTGGGTAAAATCAAGCAAGAAAGTCCATCTGCATCCATAGGGAAAACCAACCCAAACCCAGTTGGGTCGTTTGGTTCCTTCCCCAGCTTTTCTTTCATTTTGTTGACTTTGTGTGAAATACAACCAAGAAAATGGTGTCCAATCCAGTTAAGTGATGACCCTGCTTGTGAGGTGGATGTTTCCTGCAGTATCTTAAAGGGCTGCTTGACTTGGGGCAAGTTCAAAGAGCGTGAAGCTAAATGGGGTTGCACTGGTTGGCGTTGGGTTTGGCTCTGGCCCCTAGCTGTCTTTAGAAGCAGAATCACAGAATCATTCTGGTGGGAAGAGACCTTTAAGGTCATCAAATCCAACTGTTAACCCAACACAGCCAGGTCCACCAAGAAACCACGTCCGTGGGCACCATGTCTACACCTCTGGGCATCGAGGTCTGTGGCCCTCATTCAGAATTGAATACTTCAACATACTCCTAAATTTCCTTTATTTCAGTGGTGGTTTTGTGTGTTGTTGGGTTTTTCACCTTTCAGTATCCCATGCTGTGTCTCAGCAGAAAGACTTTCCTTGTGGTCATCCTCCTTCTCCTCTGGGAACTGATGATGATGAGCTGTTCCCCATCCATCTTCTCCATGCCACCTGGGATCTAGTGGATATCTATGATGTTCCCCTCAACTCATCTCTTTGAAAACTGGCCTACTTAGGGACTCTTCCCAGAGCACTTGATACCTTTGCCCATCCTTTTGATCCTATTTTGAGCATTTTCCATATCTGGCTTGTCTTTCCCTTTTCATTTCAATGAGGGGACCATTTTTTTTTATAGCTTTAGAATTGCTCTGGGAAATTGACCCTGAATGGGCTGATGGGCAGCAAGGGGTGAAGAGCATGAGAAGACATAACCAGTATTAACAGAAATATAAGAATACAGTGGGTTTGTTCTTAATAAATCCATGCCTAAAATACAATACCCTTTAAGAGGAATGTTCACAGTTGATGAGAAAGAAAGAGTGATCGTTATCTTCCCAATGAACTGATAAGTCTGAATATTAAATTATCCACCTCTGAGCTTCTGTCCATCCTCTTTTCTCCATCTACTTTACAACAGAGAACTTGGCTGCTTCTTTCTTTGGGGTTAAGAAGCAGCACTTGAGTATTGAGTATTAAGTCGTATTATTAGATTTAGTATTAAAACCCTATTATTTGCCCTTGTCTCTAACACAATTTGTGTGTGTATATATATTAAAATGTAGATTTATATGAATATATGCATAAAAAGCTGAATTCACACTGATGCTAGAGATTGTTACCTTCTTACAATAGTGGAGAACCTGGAAACTTTCAGCAAGTAAAAGGCAAAGAAGGAGTTTTAGGACTTCTCAAAATCCTCAGCACGTGGTGGTGCTGGGGCTCTGATTTTATCTCCTGTGGTTCCTTCTGAAGGAGGTCCTGAAACAGGTTAAACTGGAAATGAGGTGAGCAGAGGCTGTTCCAGGTGATGGGTCTTCAGGAAGTGTCCTGTTCCCCCATGAAAGGGGAGAAGTTGCTCCAAAGTCCTGCATGTCCTAATGACCCCATTGAGTCATGGCTCTCCAAGCAGCTTTGGTGCCATCTCAGGACTTTTTAATAAGCAGGTTGATTTTTTTCTGTAAGCTTGTGGTGTGCAGAGGGGACCTGGTGCTCCTCCTGGAGCTCAGCAGCCAGGTGACAGCCACCTGAAAGGCCTTAGGTCCTGAAGGGAATTTTTTTCCAGTAGTTTGTTGCTTCCCTAATAAATATTTTCTCCTGGAGACTCTTACGACTACAGGGGGAATCCCACAACTCTCCACCTTGCCATGAGAGTTGTGGGGACTCCTGCCTGAGCTGGAGAGGAGCAGAAAGAGCACGTGGAAATTCCATGGTGAAAAAAAAGCCATTAATAATCAGGCACTTTCTCTTGTTTTCAGCTGTGAACTGTAATTTTCTATGATTATTTGTTTCCTAATAAATTGTCTGGAGCTCATCTCCAACATCAAAAGCCATTAAGCTCTTTGCTCTGATGTCTGCTATGCAGGCTAATTGAATTCAGCCTTGGGAAGGAGTTGATGACCAGATGCTGGAGATGTGGCTCCAAGATATCCTGCAGCTTGTTCTTTCTCTCTGGCCACACCCCCAAGGTCAAATTTTGCTCCTCCCCATCATGAGGATGGAATTTGAGAAGCTGACTTGAGAAGTCTTCTGGAGAAGAAGACAATTTGGAAGTTGAGGGAGCTCCATGGGTAGGATGAGTAGGATGGTACCTCATGAGGAGGTGCTCAATTTCAAGTAGAGGTGGTAGCCCACGAGTGGATTGTCTACTGAGAAAGCCACCACTGGTGTTGGTCTTACAAATGTTCTCACGTTTCATCTGGAGCAGCTCCTGTTCAGCTAATGGAATGAAAATAGGGATGGTAAATTTAAATAGAATTAAAATACAGAGTGGTGGCTACTGACACCATTTAACTGGGCGTGTAATATGGATGCTTATTATTAATTAGGGACTGAAACAAGGTTATTACCAGGCTACATCATGGAATTGTTCTAGAGATGAGTGTTTTCTTAGTCAAATTACTTTGAAGGCAAAAAGTCCACAGCTAAACATAATTTAACATCTTTCTCCTACGTTTTGGCTCGTTTTCTGCTCTTTTTGCTTGTTTTTCCAAATTCTGATGGGACAAATGATGCTTTTGACTCGTTATCGTTGTAAGTGGGTGCTGAGTTTGGGTGTGTGCAGGGGTGGTTTGCTGCCAGGTCCCCACTGCCCCGTG